>NC_056734.1:575281112-575386112 GCF_019279795.1 Protopterus annectens | reverse complement strand
CCTGGTGAAATTTGGGCATTCTGAGGTAGTATAGCAACTGCCTCATGTATACAGACAATCCTCTCCTCTTACCTCCCAGCACTCAGACTTGTGAGAGATGCACTTATATCCGAATTGGAAGCCATGCTCTCTCAAGCCCAAACCGGAATAGCTGGTCAAGAGAAGGTCAATACCGGCACCAGACCACATGCAAAACATAGCCCTCCAGCACACCCACCATCACAGCTCTCACATAAAAACACAAACCACACACCCATCTTCGTGGAGGCTTTCAGTAGAAATCTACCCAAACAGCAGAGACCTCCAAGGCAGAAACGCACTCGACCACTACAACACAGCAAAAGCCACAAGACACATAGCTAACCTACACAGTATTTCCCTCAACCTAAGCCCCTAAGGCAAAATAGCTTGCCCAATACACTAATCATAGGTGACTCGATAGTGAGGTACACTGATGTCCCACTCACTAGGTTGAATAAGGAGAAGGTAACAGTCAGCTGTCTATCAGGTGCCAGAATCCGACTCCTAACACATGCACTCAGGTCACTCCACAAGTACAAGTATGACTCTGTCACTGTCTATTTGGGTGTGAATGACCTGAGATGCACCTCCCTGGACTGCATGAAAAGAGACATGGAGGATTTCTCAGATTATGTGGCCCAGGCAGGTATGACCCTAGCTCTGAGCAGCATCCTACCATCGCCCAGAATGAAACCACAGTACAAGCAGAAAATGATTGACTTCAACAATTGGCTACGTTTCTGGTTTCATTCTAAGGGGATCTAGTGTCTGTCTGCTTGGGATGACATGATTAACAGACCTCAATGCTTTGCCAGAGATGGCCTGCATCTGTCACCCCTGGGTTTCTGGATACTGGCTAAGGCTTTTGCCACCCCTATGGTGCCTTTTTTAGGCGATGTTCCAAAGACCAAATTAAGGCTGTAACAGCTATAAATAAATACAATCTGAGGGTCATGCTGGTCAACGCTGGAAGTCTAAATCTCAAGATGCACTTGCTTGAAGCACTCCTCAAAATGGAGAACACTGACATTTGTGCTGTAATGAAGACCTGGTTTAAAGCAGCAGAAAGCACCCCTGTGCTAACAGGCTATAACTCATTCCACACCTTTTGGCCCCAGAATATGGACTGAAGCTCCAAAGGTGGTTGTGTCTCCATATTCATAAAGGATATGCACACCTCCAGACTAGTAGCCAGCATAATGCATCTGAGATACTTCAGGTACAACTAACATTGGGTAAGACAGTGAGTCAGGTTGTAGCCTAATATAGGTCCTCAACCATGTTCCAAGACTCTCACTCCATGTTCCTAAGCACCCTGGAAACTATTAGGGTTCAACCCAACACTCATACTAGGTGACTTCAACTACCCCTCCATCAACTGGGAAAACTACTCATGCACCAATACACTGGTCCAATGCTTCTTGGAATTCAGTTTCAATGTCCTGGACCAGCTCATTCTTACCCCCACTAGAGGAAGCAATATCCTTAACCTGGTTATTACTAACATGGGCAACCATTTCTCTACACCAATAGTCAATTCCTCCCTGGTTATATCTGACCACACACTAATCACCATGGAAATCCACATCTCACCCACACAACCCCCCCCCCCCAGAGGTAGCCACCATGAAAAACATCTTCAAAACTGACTTTGGTCTTCTAAAAACAGAGGTGGCTAACTTCATGGCACCCATATCAATGGAAAATAGATGCATGACTGCCAAATCATACATCAATGCACTGTACGAACACGTACATAAGTACATGGAACTAGCCATACCCAACAGAACCAAGATGCTCTCCTCCACAAAAAGGAAGCCCATCTGGTGGTCCCTGCCATTAATAAACTCTACAATAGAAGGAAGAAACTGTTACAGAAAAAGGTGAAGTCCCAAGACTGGGAAAACCCCCTTATTAGCATCAACAAAAAGTTGAGATCCCTCATCAAAAGCTCTAAAGCCAGCTATGAAGGCAGAATTGCAACAGACAATAAAAACAACTACAAAGCCTTCTATAGTTATATCAAGACTTTTCACGGCAATACCCAGGTTTGCTCCGAGTTACTGCACAATGGTATGTCCGATTCTAAGCCAACAGATATTGCCAACATACTGGCCAACAGATTCAGTGCCAACTTTACCCCTCTCTCCCCCCAAAGGACCAATTACAATACCAGAGGAATGCCAGGCACCCAGCATTACTGCAGCACAGGTTAAAGCTGCATTGTCCAAGGCCAAGAATACAGCTTCCATGGGATCCAACAATATCCCTGGATGTGTTCTACATGAACTACAAAGTGAACTGGCACCACATATGTGTGCCCTGTTCAATCACAGCCTCACCTCAGGCTTTCTCCCTACTGAATGGTGCACTGCTACAGCCATTCCCTCTCCATAAAGGGGGAGCGACTACAGACCCAGTGAAATATCGCCCCATTAGCCTGATGAGTCAGATATGTAAGGCTATGGAGCGCATCATCATGGACCTAATTAACAAGGATATAGGAAATCTCCAAACTCTAGATATCATGCAATTTGATTTTGTGAAAGGTAAATCATGCCTACTCAACCTGTGGATGAGGGCAAAGCAGTCCATGCAGCCTACCTTGATCTGGCCATGGCCTTTGATACCATTCCCCACTCAGGAATTATTTTATTTTATTAATTACCACATCGATGGGAGCCCACTGAACACTGAAGGCGTTATAAGAGATCTGGGGACACAGGTTGACAGCAACCTGTCCTTTGACTACCACATTGCCACTGTGGTCAGAAAGTCTTTCAAACTAGGCATCAACCCCTATATCACTAGGTGGGTTGCAAATTGGCTCACAGATAGAACTCACAGTGTGAAAGTAACAGAATCCAAGTCAGACTGCTGACCAATCACGAGTGGAGTTCCACAGGGATCGGTCTTGGGTCCTCTCCTGTTTGGCATCTACTTCTCAGACATCCAGGCCAACACAGAGGGACTCTGGCTGACCAAGTTTGCAGATGACTGCAAGCTGGGAGCCATTATTTATTTATTTATTTATTTAATTATTCCAGTTTGATTACCAGGGAAGTCCACAGGGTCAACATGGCCCATTTTCAGTGGAGGCCCGAGGAGAAAAGCTCCGAGAATGCATTAAAACATATTACATACAGGATTTCAACACAGTCAAGATTATTTAGAAAGCATTAAACAGTTTACAGAATACGATTACAAGGAATACAAGACAATATGAGAGTACAGTTCATATAGAACTGATTAAAATTTTGCTTTTTACATTAAAGTTATGATTTTTACATTAGCATAGGTAAGTAGTAATTCTTTGAGATTCTTAAACTGAGTGACTAAGGTTGTATAGCTTTTACCTGTAGTAAGAAGTTACAGGGATTGAGAAATAGCAGAGGTGCTTTGAGTGCATGTATTAGAGAAGAAAGTAGTACTCAATATTTACAGTATTTACATGTTTTGTTGAGCAAGTATAGCTCTAGGAGTTGAAGGATTGTCTAGTATTTACAAGTTTTGTTGAACAAGTATAGCTCTGGGGTAGAAGTAATTGAGTAGAGGAATAGAGCTGCAGGGGATTGCAGGGAGAGTTGAATATAGTTGTAGGAATATGTCTATAGGAGGAAAATAGGGCAAATGTGTCAGTATGAGGAGACTCATACTTGAAGTGATCCAAGATTAGGTAGGGAGGAGGCAGAGGCATTTCCGTTTAGTAGATAGGTGTTTGAAAAGTAGGGCCTTGAAATTTTTGGGGTTTGGGGTGGTTCTTAGTGGGGGAGGAAGGGAATTCCATTTTTTGCCCAGGGCATAGGAGAGGAGCAGCTGGACAGCAGGATGTTTAGGTTTGTGGATAGAAATTAAGTTCTGATGTTCAGATCTAAGTGCTCTGTTAGGAATATAAGGAGGAAGGATATCAGTTAGAGAAGGCCATTTTGTAGGATAAATATGAGTGAGTGTGCTATAGAGAGTTGTAGGTAATCTAAGTAGTTTGGTAGTTCTAGCCATTTCAGGGATTGTAGGGTGAGGCAGTGATGAGTGGAGTTTTTGGATTTGGAGGCAAATTTAAAGATTTCATTGTAGCAGCTTTCTAGTTTAGAGGTGGTAGAGAAAGACAGGTTGGTTAGGAGAAGTGCACCATACAATAAGGAAGGAAGGAGAAAAGTAGAGGCCAGAGTGTGCCTAGTTGTGTTTGAGAGAAAGTGGTTGTTCCTATACAACATACCTAGCTTTTGGTGTTTTTTTTTTATGTTTTGTTGTATGTGTATATCAACCTTTAGGTGTTCATCAATAATTACGCCAAGAAGTTTAGCAGAAGGGATGACTTCTATAGGTGTGTTTGTTTGGCTAAGGATTTTGAAGTCACTTTTATTAAAGGAGTAGTTCTTAGAGGGTGGGAATAGAAGAATTTTGGATTTGCTTGCATTAAGAGAGAGGTGGTTTTGGTGCATCCAATTTTGATAAATTTTTTTGATAATTTGAAAAGGCAGTTTGGGTTTTTGACAGCAATTCAGGGAGGTTTGAGGCAGAGCAGACTAGGGTTGAGTCATCCGCGTATTGAATGATTTTGGTATCAGGAATAGCAGTGTGAAAGTTATTGATGAAGATGTTAAATAGCATAGGTCCGAGGATGGATCCCTGTGGGACACCAGTGGGGGTGGGTAAGAAGGAAGAGATGGTGGTTTTCCATTTTACAGCCTGAGATCTGTTTGATAGGTAGCTGGAGAACCAGGAAAAAGTTTTAGGTGAGATGTGAAAGTTAGAGAGATGGTAAAGAAGATGGTTGTGGGAGACAGTGTCAAAAGCCTTGGACAGGTCAAGTAGAACAGTAGAAACTAGCTGCCGTGACTCTCGGACTTTATTAACAGTATCTAAGAAAGAGATTAGGGCAGTATTGGTGCTATGGCCAAGGTGAAAGCCATGTTGAGTGGGTGTGAGGAGGTTATTTTGGATCAGGAATGGCATAAGTTGGAGGTGGATGCACTTTTCAAGGATTTTAGAGATAGGGGAGAGTAAGGCAATAGGGCGGAAGTTTGAGATGTTGGTGTTTTTTCCTCCTTTGTGGAGAGGGAGAATGAAAGCAGAGTACCAGAGTTTGGGGACATAGGATTCTTTTATTGATCTGTTTATAATTATACTGATTGAGAGGGCAATACCATCTACGGCATGTTTTAAGTAGGATGAGGGGATGTTGTCAGGTGCATTAGAGCAGGACTTGAGTTTGGATAGGAGTTTTTTATGAGAATTGTAGAAACAGGTTTGAGCTCGAATAGAGGAGGATGGTTGTTTGGTGGGATTGGTGGAGGAGGGCGAGGCTTAGCTGGGTTATTGTTAGGAAAGGATTTAGCGAGGGTGAAAATGGTTTCAATGAAGAAGAATTACATTCAGAGCCTAGTTCAAGGTCAGTTTTCCTTGGGTTGGGCCAGGGATTTGTTTTTGAGCCTGGTTGGAGAAGTGAGTTTATTGACTTCCAGAATTGTTTAGGATTATTATAATTGTTTGACTGGAGCTTAGTATAGTAGATTCTTTTGTGTTTGTTGATTAGCTGCTTAGCAACGTTACAGAGCTGTTTTTATTGAAGTAATGTGTTGGGCAGGTTATTTTTTTTTGGTGAAGTTTCCATAGTTTGTCTCTTTGGTACATAATTTGTTTGGTCTCTTTGGTAAGCCATGGAGCTGTGTTATTTTTGATCCTTTTATTTCTTAGGGGAGCTAAGGCGTTTAAAGTATCAAGGAAGACAAGGAAGACAGTGTTGAAATGGTGTATAGATTTATCAAGGGGTAGGATGTTCAGAATATGCCAGTTCATTTGTTTGAATAAATTAAAGAAGGTAATGGGGTTGAAGTTGCTAAGGTTGCGAGTTTGGATAAATTGATGATGGAATGGGGAAGAGGTAGTAGAGTGATGAATAAAGGTTGGGATATGGTCACTAATGGTATCAGGAATTGTGCCAGAGTTGGTTATTTTGTTAGGGTTAGAGACTTGGATCCAGTCTAAGATGGATCCAGGGGGATTAGTTTTATTAGGTCAGGTGATAGTGATGATTGTCTGAGTGAAATTGTAGAGGTTGATGGATAGGGAGGTAGAGGGGCAGTTGAGTTTATTCCAATCAATATTTACCTCTCCTAAGATGTAAGTCTCATAATTGATTTTTGTGGAAGCCCACAGGAGAATTTCTTCAAGTATTGATATATTATTACGAGGGGAGATGTAGAGGGCAATGAAGCAAATATTTTTGTGCTTGTTTAATTTTAGTAGCCCAGCGGTTAGTTCAGTATTCTGGAATTGAGGGATTGGAATTTGGAGAGGATTTAAGGTGAGTAGATTAGAATAGATGAGGGCAGAGCTGCCACCTTTTTTATTAACTCAGTCATTTCAGAGAATATGAAATCCTTGGGGTAGGATTTCTGACTCAGAGATGGAAGGTTTGAGCCAGGTTTCAGATATAGCTAGGATGTCAGGTTGATTGTGGCTTAGCCAGGAGTGGAATAGGTGAGATTTATTACTAAGACTTTGAGCGTTAATTGTAAAGATCTTTAGGGTATTATGAAGGGTGGAAAGGGTTGTGGTATTGATGGAGTTGTTACACATAATGGGACCTGGATTAGGATGGATGTCACCTGCTAAAATTAGTATATAGAGGGAGACATCCTTTTGGCATTTAATTTTGCAAAGTGTAAGTTTGGGAAGGTTATAAATTGTAGTAGGAGACAATATCTTTGCTTTAGAGGAGAAGATTTTAGGATGGAATAGGTACAAAGGATTAGTTTGAATGAGGGAAGGTGAGATAGAGTAAAAATGAAAGGAAAAATGAGGGTAAGGGGCAGAGTGTATGGAGGTAGTTTTTGCTGGAAGTATTAGGCAGGTATGGGAGGAATAACAGGTAACTTGGTATAAGGGAAATAGTAATAGAAGAAGGAGGTAGTGGTCTTGGAAGTAGTGGTGACTTAAAGATAACACGTTAGAGAAGAGGACGATAGGGAGATAAGGAATATGAAGAGAGAGAAATATGGACTTTAGAAGGTATGGAAGGTTATGACTGAGAATAATGTGTAGTTAAGTAATAGAGTTATGAAGGGAGTTTAGGGAGAGAGAAGTAGAGCTTTCAAGTTATATTGGGAATTGAAGTAGATTAGGAGAGGATATAAGTAAGAGGGTGGGCTGAAACTGTAGGAGAGTATGAAGGAGAGATTTATGTGGGAGAGGAAATGAGGAGAGGAAAGGAATTTGCTAGTAGGGCTATGGGGGGTAATGGGAGAATAAAGCTAAGAGTACTGGGGTGGGTGTGAATTGGGGGTAGGGTAGGAGAGCAGAGTGAGCCCACAGGGGAAACAGAGTGGGAAGAGCCAAAAAGGTGAGTGCAGCAGAAAAAGTCACAACTAAGTGTAGTTTGATAGCTATAGTAGAAAGGTTTGAACTACAAGCGCCAGGCAAGGTAGAGTAGGTTGACTTTTCAAGAGTGTAGTGTAGAAAAAAATAATGTTTATAATGTAATGAAGTTGAATGTCAGTTAGCTCTTAGAGTGAGACTTGAAACCAGTAGGGAGAGGAATGAGAGGCTAGGGGTTGTATAGGCAGAGACTGCCACCTAGTGGAGAAAAGTAATAAGTAGCAGGGGAATGACCAAATCCATTGAAGGTTTAAGTAAGTTCTGGGTTGGGGAGAAATTAGAAGAGGTAGGAGTTAAACCAGTCTGCGGTAGGCTGCTGGATTGCACACAAGGAGGTCAGACTTAAAAATAGCACAGCAAGTTTACAGTAATTAATTTTCTTGGTTTAAGCACATACATTAACTCAATCTTGTTTGGGGAACTCCTTAGAGGCTGTTTTCAGTGTGCCAGGCAAGCAACTGGGATTCAGGTGCCCTCAGGAATTAATCGGAGGAAATTCCTTTTTACTTAAATGCAGGGTGGGAGGACCCGGGACTGAAATACTGTAGGAGAAAGAGAGACAATACAGAAATTAGTTAAAATTCCAGGTAAGAAAAATGAGAGGAGAGGAGAGGAGACAATACAGAAATTAGTTAAAATTGCAGGTGAGGACAATGAGAGGAGAGTATAAATTTAGGAGGCAGAAGGGAAGGTGTAGCAGAGTGCAGTAGTTAGAGACTAGGTTAGAAAAAAGAGAAGATTGAGTCTTTAGTGTCAGGTGAAGGGAAGATTGTTAGAAGAGAGTAGAAGCAGATAGGTGGAGGAGACAGGAGAAAGTAAGACTAGAAACAGTATTATTCAGACAGACATTATTCAGGCAGATAGGTGGAAGAGAGCAGGAGAAAGTAAGACTAGAAACTGTATTATTCAGACAGTGAGAGTTTCAATTAAAAACAGTTTCTCTACTATTTCATTAAACAAACAATCATTATTAACTCCCCAGGTGGTGTAGACATCCAACAGAAAGGCCATGCTAAGACCAATGACTGGTGTCAAAACCATGGCCTTAAGCTTAATGTCAAAAAAAGTGTCGTCATCCCCTTTGGGAAAACTCAGTTCCCAATAATTACCACATCGATGGGAGCCCACTGAACAGTGAAGGCGCTATAAGAGATCTGGGGACACAGGTTGACAGAAACCTGTCCTTTGACTAGCACATTGCCACTGTGGTCAGAAAGTCCTTCTGTGTGGCATATCTCATTACCAAGGGTTTTGCATCCAGGAAGAAAGAGGTCATCATCTCTCTCTACTCTTCCTCATTAGGCCAGTCTTTAAGTTTAATGCCCCATTTTGCTTGTAACTCACTAGACACATGCAAAAGCGAGAAAGGCCACAAACGTACCTCACAAAGAGGATCCTAGGCCTTAAACACATGTCCTTCACAGACAGACTCAAAAAAGTCTAGTTATTCTCTGTCTCATATCATCTATTAAGAGGTGATCTCTGCTTGACTTACAAAGGCATGCCTGACCCAGCTCTGTTAGAAATGCTACATGTAAAGAAATCCCAATCCCTTCACACCACACATTCCAGAGACCTCAACCTCATTACCACAATCAACAGAACATGCTGGAGGGACAGGTTCATAACACAGAGACTGCACATGCTATGAAATAGACTTCCCATACATATCAAGCAGAGCAATTCACTGGCCCTCCTCAAGAGAAATCTTGATGAGTGGATGAAAAATAGAAATTTCACCCCGGGGATCATTCCAGTTGCTCTACTTGATATAATAGATATCATTAATAGATATTATAGATTCCTACTTAACAAATCTCCTTACATCCCTACTGTGTTTGGTATACCCAAAGCACACAAAGGCATTCTTTGTCCCCCACATAAACTTATTGTGTCGGCTTATAATTCTAAGACTTATCCTCTGGCTGTTTGTATTGATTGTATACTTAAAGATTGTATTTCACCTGTGTATTATATTCTTAAAGATTCATGGGACTTTCTGGACAAGATGGAAACAAACATCTTGAGAGTCTGCAGTGGTTTTTCCACCATTGATACAGTGGACCTTTTTTCATCTATTCCTCACTCTCATGGGTTGGAATTGTTTTTTGAAGCCATCACAGATCTTACTTCATTGGACGGTTATACTGTGAATTTTATTGTAGAACTTATGGAATTAGTTTATTTGAGGGTGAATGGTACAGATAAGTCAAAGGTGTGGCTATGAGAGCAAGTTGTACCCCAATATATGCTATTTTAGTTCTGTATAATTTGGAAAAATTATTTATTTTGATATGTTCTTATTCATCTAGATGGTTAAGTTATTTTAGATACCTAGATGATATATTTATTTTATGAAATGAATGTGACTTGGATCTGCACACACATTTTTTACCATATCTCAATGATATAACATCTTTTTTGTCCTTTACTGGAAATTTTGAGACAGATTATATTAATTACTTGGATGTCACTATTTTTAAGGATTATTCTAGGGGTTATGTTCCAAAGTTTACAGAAGGCCAAGTTTTTCTAAGAACTTCTTGGGACTTTCACAGTTGCCACCTCAAGTATGTTAAATGGAATATTTTCAAAGGGCAGCTATTTAGAGCAGCCCATATGTGTTTTGATTTGGCCCACTTCACTGCCAAAGTTGAGATTTTAACAAACTTTTTAGACAGAGGTTATGCTAAATAATATTAACCAGACGTCACATTATTGGTGGCAGCTTACTGGGTTTTTAGTTGGATTTCAGTAGTCTGTGGGTAGTTTCCATTAAGGTGTGCACTCTTGACAGCCATAAGGTAAACATTCACAATTTCAATCTGCCACAGTTTTATTTACTTTTTTGTAATTAGATAGTCAGAGATAGCAGGCAAGGATGTCAGCAGAAAATTTTAGCAAGCTGACAAAGAGCCAGTTGTCTAAGGAGTATAAAGCCAGAGGATTGGTGCATGCAAACCTGACCAAGGAAATAATTATTTCAGCCTTGATGGCAGCCATAGCTCAGACTAGCCATTTGGAGGATATCCTGTTTCGTGTTGGTGATGTGCAACCTGCTGAGACAGGATAGTCCACCTTTTCAGCAGAGGACCTAAGAATCTGTCTGGAGTTAGAGAGACTGTGCCTAGAAGCCAAACAACTGGAGACTGAGGAGAAATTGCACCTGGAGACCCAATGTCTGGAGGTTGAGGAGAAACAGAGTCAACATGAATTGGAAAACAAACTCCTTAAACTGGAATCAGCAGAGACACTGAGGCATTTAGAATTTGAGGACAATGATAGACAGTGCTGGCATGAAATGGAGCTTCAAACCCTTTGAGAGGGTCATGGAGGTAATGGGTAAGGGAATAACTGGACCCCAGAAGCTGTAAAGGTCAGTAAATGTTTTCCTCAGTACAGAGATGGGGATGACTTTAATAGTTTAATTCATATCCTTGAAATGGTATGTAGACAATATGATGCTGACCATGAGTTCTGGGTTTGGTTCCTGACTCCCTTGCTCCATGGTAAAGCTGTTCAGGTTGTAGCAAAGTTAAATGATATAGATTGTTTGAATTATGACAAAATGAAATGCTGCTTGCTTGACTTTTTCAAACTTACAACTGAGGCATACAGAAAAAAGTTTCATGAACATAGACACAAGGAAGAGGAAATTATACATGATTGTATTGTTGACTTAAATACTTACTTGCACAGATGTGTGAGTAGGTGTCAGTTCACCACTTTTGAGGTACTGACAGACCTTTTTGTGAGGGAGCAAGCCCTCAGTACTTTGCCTGATGACATGAGAGTCTGGTTAGCAGACCGTGAGTGTAACTCTGCAGAGGAGTTGGGGAGAAAAGGGGATCTCTACTTAGCAAGCAGATTATCACTGCATAAGAAAGGGATACCCAGTGCTGCACATGAACATAATAAGGGAACCCATGGGGAGCAGTCTAAACCACTCCACAGAGTACATCAGTAATGGGGGAAACTACTAATCCAAGTGCATGGTTAGGGATTAGTTGTTTCAAGTGTAACCTGAGGGGACACGTAGCAGCCAAATGTTCATTGAGGCAAGGTAAGAAACAGAAGGTGAGGGCGCAAATAAGTGTGGATGACAGACTTCCAGTGGAAAGTTGGTTAGAAACAACTGGGGAGCCAAATTATCACCAAAATAGATATCCAATCTTAGTAGATGGTAACAGGTAACTTTTAAGAGGGACACTGCTTCTGATATAACCATTGTGAGGTTTGTAGTAGTTAGAGAAGAGCAGTACTTGGTTGGGCAGTCCACTGCATTGTGAGTGACCCCGTTTCAAATACCTATGTCTAGGGTTCATCTTGACTGGGAGGGTTGAAGAGGAAGCAAGCAAGTAGGTGTGTTTGAGGATATTCCTTCAGCTGTGCTGATAGGGAAGGACTTTGATGATGCAGTACCTTGTGTGCATGCAGTGACATGCAGTCAGGCTTGGAAAAAGGCATGTAGGTCCAGTAGTCTGGGAGAGACCCAGAATGTTCTCATACTTGAATCTGGGACTGATGTGGTGGGTGTTTCAGAGAAAGTCCTATCTGGTAGCAGTAAGTCTGAATGTGAGCCACAGCCGCCAGTGGGTACTGATGTTCCCTTAGACATGGTGACTGCAAGGACAGAGGTGAGTGGTGGTGCCCAGAGTGACAGCAAAGTGGATCTGTCAGAAGTGGCTAGGCTTCCTGTGGAAGGGGAGCTGGAAAGGCCATGAAGGTAGAGTTGAGACAGGCTCAACTTATGAATCCTACATTACAAAACTTGAGGGAGATGGCAAAGGTGGCACCTTTGGCTCAAGGAAGAGGGGAGTCTGTATACTGGAACAAAGGTTTGTTGTATAGAGAGTGGACTCTTGGAGGTGTGCTAGAAGGTGAAGTAATATGGCAGCTGGTAGTGCCTAAAGCTTACCATCTGCCACTTTTAGCCATAGTACATGACTTTCTTTTCTCAAGTCATATGGGCATATGACATACTAAGAGATGCATTATGCAAAATTTCTATTGGCCTGAGATTGCGAGGGATGTGGTAGAATATTGTAGGAGTTGTGAACAGTGCTAAAAGTTGGTAAAGCAGGGGACTAGGCTAAGGTTCATTTAATTCCTTTGCCTGCTATTGAGGAGCCATTTTAGAGAGTGGCTGCGGATACTGTGGGACCCCTGAGTACTCCACGTTCTACAGGAAAGAAATGCATCTTGGTAGTAGAGGGGGAATATGCTGTAGCATACTTGGATGACATCACTATTTACAAACATTCCTGGCAGGAACATCTCCAACATGCTAGGGAGGTCTTGGATAGATTAAATAGGGCAGGATTAACCATTAAACCCAGTATGTATCAAGTGGGTATGGCAGAGGTCACTTACTTAGGACACAAAGTGGTAAGTGGAAAAATTAGGCCAGAACCTGTCAAGGTAGAAACTATTCAAGAGTAGCCAGTTCTTATTACTAGGAAACAAGTGAGAGCATTTCTAGGGACAGTGGGGTACTATAGAAAATTTGTGCCCAATTACATTACCATAGCTGCACCCTGTACTCACCTAACTAGGAAGAATAAACCAGACAAGGTAGTGCGGACCATAGATTGTGAACAGGCATTCCAAAACTTAAAGAGATTTTGGGAGGACTCCCTGTGTTAGCCAGCCCTGCTTACAATAAGGAATTTATTGTACAGGTAGGTGTTTCAAATTATGGGGTGAGGGCTGTACTTAGCCAAGTTTCCGTATAAGGAGAAGAGCACCCAGTGGTATACCTAGAGAAGGATGTTATGCAGCCATGGAGAAAGAGTGTTTGGCAATAGTGTGGGGATTGCAAAAGCTGCAGCCATATCTTCATGGAAGAAAATTCACTGTACTCACAGACCATAACCCTTTAACATGGCTTAATTGGGTCAGTAAACAAAATGCCAAGTTACTGAGGTGGAGTCTAGGGTTGCAAGCATATGATATGGCCATACAACATCACAGTGGGGTGAATAATGTCAATGCGAATGGATTGTCCAGGAGACGAGTGGATTAATATTCTCAGGTAGACCTATTTTTCTCAAGTGTCATTTTTCAATGGTCAATTGAAAATCATGCTTGACTCATGGGGGAGGTGTGAAGAAAATGAAAACAATGCCATCTGTATTAGCATGTCTGGCAGGAGATTTGTGTGCATTCTCATATTAACTGGTACTGTATGTCACCATGTCTAATTGTGAAAATGTAAATAAGTTTTTAAAATGTTGACTATTTCCCTGTTTATACGATATGTTTAAAGAATCTGTCAGTGTTTTGATACATTTCTAATTGCACATGTTTGTGAGGGAAATTTTGAAGTACAAACTGCCTATCAAGAATCAGCTGATCAGTAGGTGATGTCATTCGAATGTTCCTGTTTGCCATGGGATTATTTGAACAGATGACTGACAGGAAAATTAATTTTTTCAAACAGCTGGTGGTTATTTTTTTTAAAATAAGACAGTTGAGTCTGTTAACCTGGACTATAAAAGAGACTGCTGAAGTCAGTTATGAGTAGTTAATTAAGAGGTGCAGTCAGTTACATGGGCGCCCGTTTTTGCAGTCATCTGCAAACTTTGTCATCCACAATCCTCCTGTGTTTGCTTGCACCTCGATAAAATAACAAGAGGAGGGAGGGACTGGAGACCCTGTGGGACACCACTTGACTGACTGTGAAGTCTGACATAGCTCCCAGCAATTCTCCTGACCCTTGTCTGTTCTGTCCTTGAGGCCAGTTTCTTGCCCATCTATGGGTTTTACATTTTTACATTGAGTGGTGAGTTTGTCTATGATGCCCGAAGGTGGGAAGGTGTGTGCAAGGTCAAGGTAGACTGTGTGAAACTGCCTTGTGATGGCCAATGGCCTGAGTTCAAAAGTGAAAAAAAAGTTCAAAAGGCAGGCAGGATCTGCCCAAGACAAATGCCCTTGACAAAGTCAAATTAGTCTGTATCCCAAATGTAGTTGTTTATGAGTTCCATAATGATCCTTTTTCCAGCTTTGAACCAGGCTCATCAAACTTAGGTGATAATTTCAGGTCGAGGCGTGTTAGACCACTGTGGTGGTGGGCACACTGTTGCTGTCATACTCTTTGGGTATGTATCCTGTAGTAGTATGTAAGTAAACATAAGCCTTATATTATTGTTTATTATGTCTCTTGGAGTTCCTGTGTAGGTTCCTAGCATGCAGCCGTCCGGTCCCAGTGATCCCATTGATGCTGTGTTTTTGTGCTTGGAAGCTGTTTGGCTACTCTGATCACCTGAGAGTACACTCTGCTGGGCAGTAGATACCCAATTTCTCCTTTTGGTAGGGAGGGACGGAGAAATTTACTTGTGCTGTCTGCCAGAAGAATGGCAATGTCTGTGGTGTTCAGTGGTTTTTTATTTGTTTTGGACTAACTCTGAGCATATCTGGGGGGTCCAGGTTTCTAACTAAGCTAAAGAAGGCTTTGTGGATGTGTTTTTTGTGTGTTGCGTTTTTTTTGAAATTTTTTCTGCTGGGATTTTTTATGATATGAGTGAGTTTTTGCTAGCTAGTGCAGAGAGATGCCTTCCCTTTTAGGGATTGCTCTGTCATGTGTTGCTTCCTTCTCCTATTGTAAAAAAAGTTGTGTTAATGGCTGGGGTCCATCAGACAGGGCCTCTGCCTTTGGGGAATGGTTCTTGGTTGGGGATTGTATTATCCATGGACATTTGTGATTGCCATAGAAGCATTTATAAAAGGGGCATCAGCGGGTTGTGGTTTGTGGTGGGTTGGGGCCTCCCTTTACCACTTCAGTCTTAAGTGTGAAGTCGAAGTTTAGTTCTTTCTTCACGTTCTTCACTGTGGTCCTTTGGGGTAGGGGGTGGGGCGGGATGTGAATATGGGTGGATATGAAGTGATCTCTGAATCTCACCTACTGGTCATTAGACATTTGTCCCCATGTTTGTGATGATCAGGTCTTGTCCCATATCCATGTTTGTGATGATCCAGACTAGTTGAGTTATCTCCTCTGTGTTTATGAGGCATAGGTTGTTCCATGCTATTTGAGTGGGAGAATGTATGTTTGGGTTGTGGGTATGTTTGGGTAGTTGAAGTCTGAGTATCAATATGTATTTTTGGACATTCATACTTGGTGTCTTCAGAGGTGTCCTTTGTTCCTGTTTTTGAGTTGGAGGTCTGGATGCAGTTTACTTGGTGAGTTTTTTGCCTGGAGTTAGTTAGCATGCTTTACCCTGTAGTGCTTGATGCATTGCCATAAGATGCACCTGGATGGTATCCGATGCTGAATGTGTTATCCCCTCCTTTGCCTGTGCAGGTGGTTTTTGGGAATTTGGGCGTGAAATGAGGACTCAGCAAAACCTGGTAGTGCTGGGGTGCTCTCAGGGCCTTGAGAACCAGGTTCAGTCACTGCACACATTATGTTCTCCATACTGAGGAGGGGCTGAGGAGGCGGAGGGAAGATTTTCAGCCTTGCTGTTATGTTTTACATTAGATCAGGGACAGTATTCTGTAGTTAGATTAGGAAAGTTTAGTTATTTAGATAGAGTCTTTCTAAAATTATGGACTTCTATCCTACAGTTTAATTTTACATTTCTGGTGGTTGAATTCTGGTGTTTATTGAAAGTTATTGATTTACATTCTTGTAATCATTTTACTTATTATTAAATGTTTTTATTACTTTACATTGTGGCTGGACCATCAGTATTACTTTACATTGTGACCGGAAAATCAATGTGTTCTTTAGAGATTAGAGAGGGTTTGTACTTGTTTGATACTCTCCAGGTCACCTTGAATACCTGGCTGCTTCTGATCATAGCTATAATTTATTTTGATATTTAATTTTTAATAATTGATCACCCTTTGATAGGTGTGTAGACCTGTCTGACTCTGGTGGCAACAATTGCAATTTGTACTGGGGAGAGGACACAGCTGAAAATCTGTGTCAAGCTTCCCATAAGTGTTTGAGTGTGTGAGATTTGAATTTTTGAGTGTGAGTGAGTCAGAGGTCTTAAACTGGAACACATTGCTCTGAAGTGTATAATAAGGGAATACATATGAAGTGGACAGAAATATACAGTTCAGTTCCAGGAAAATAGAGCATGTTCCTGTTGTGCTCTTAAGGAAGATTGCGGAATTTTACTCTTGTGTGCTCTGTGCTCTGGTGTTTTCTGTGACGCTCCCACACTGGAGTCAGTGGTGAGGATTGAGGCACCCTAATTACTAAACCAGGTTTTAAGTGGGGGATGTCACATTATTGGTGGCAGTCTGATAGGATATTAACTGGATGTCACATTATTGGTGGCAGTCTGGTGGGATATTAACCGGACATCACATTATTGGTGGCAGTCTGATGGGATATTAACCAGATGTCACAGAGGTCAAGAATTGTTATTGGTCATGAGAGAAATTGTAGATGATGTTATAAGTATAAAAGAGAATGTGAAATTTATTGTAGGTGATTTCAGCAAGTCATTTGATACAGTAGAAAATGATGTGTTGTGTGATGTAATGGAGAAATATGAAATAGGTAATAGAATTAGGAGAACGTGTATGTCAGTATATCCGAATAATACAGTGGCAGAATATTAGTGAATGGGTAGCTGAGTAAAGAAATATGCATGAAGTATGGTATAAGACAAGGATGTCACACAAGTAGAATATTGGGCACACTGGTAATGAATGCAATAGTGAGTGAAGTATATTATAAAGTGAAACATGCTTGATATGCAGTACCGAAGGATGTGATGATTCTGGTAGTGTTGACATATGTGAGTGATATAGTTGTAGTTGCTAACAGAAAATGTAGATGAGGAAAATGCTGGTTTGTTTGAATGGATGTTTAAAGGAAATAGGAATGACCTTGATAAAAGTAAGTGTATGGGTAATGTAGTGAAAACTGGCAGGGGGGGGGTTTCAACTAATGATGTGTCTTCGCTAAGAATAATATTTAGGGAAAATGGTGTGGTTATAATACAATGGGAGGATTTGATAAAAGAAAAAAATAATTAGGTCTTTTGTGGCATCATATAGATTAGCATTTAGGAAAAATGTTTATCTAGTGAATTTGATATTATTGGTAAAAATAGCATATATTCACGAATCCAGGCTCAAAACAACAATCCCAAAATGCATCACTTAAAAATAAATACTTTTTAATAAGATAAAATAAAATATATAAACACTTTTGTAGGAGATCAGAATGAATCAGAGAGCAACAGAGACCACAACCAACCAATTACAATTATCGGAAGGGCTTTTACAGGACCAATGAGAACACCAGTTATCGAGCCAATGGTCCACCTTACAAGGCAGCGAGGAGAACGTAGTCACAGAGAACTTTATCGGCCAGATGGATTTCAACAACATAATTGGAGATCAACTGCCTGAAATGAGTAAAGTGTCTGTCGTCTTCAATGAAGAAGAGGACTTTAAGCTTTACAGTTACACCAGTGTTGAATTAGCGGCTACAGTTGCAGAGTTTTTTGCACATAGTTTGAATTTTGTTCCAGCAAAGCCAGCTAACCTTATTAAGGTACTGATTGACTTGAAAATTTTTGTACGTAAGCTAAATTTTAACATTTTGTTTAATGAAACAAAGTCAAATATGTTACAACTTAGAGTGCCTAGTTTATATAACCACCCCTGCACCCTACACTAGCATTTTATGAAAAGCTTTGTGAACTTGATTTATGGGCTATGCTAGAGAGACATGTTAAAGGGAAAGAAAAATAAGAATGTATACGTGATGGGGTTTTAGATTTGATTTGTAATAGTAATTTAAGAGCTATGAAACTGGACAAGGGAGGAGGTATTGTAATTATGACAGAACAAGACTATAATGAGCATATCTTGCATATATTGATCGGTAATGCTTATGAGACTGCAAGTATTTCAGAATTAAATATTGCTTATCATGGGATTAACAATCAGCTTAGGGACATGTTCATTGAGAGATGGATAAATGTGGATGAAATCAAATACCTTACCATTGTAGCCCCTAGGACCCCTACTATTTTCAGAGTTCAGAAGATAAATAAATCATTTGAAAAATCCACCTCTAAGACCAATAGTGGATGGGCGGGTTTCCATTCCTGTGGCTTGTGCCCAGTTTATAGATCACAAGTTTAAACATTTATTAAGTGAAGAACAACACCTTTGTAGATTACTGGGATTTTTTAAATAAAATGAACAGAGTTGTTTATTCAGAAATGGACCTAATGGTTACCATAGATGTTCATGATTTATACACGGTCATACCTCACATTATTGCTTTGGAATGGACCCAAGAGTATTTAAAAAGGAAAGGGATAGATCAGGTCAGTATTAACATGTGTATTGAATTATTGGAAATTACATTAAAAAATAACTTTATATTTTTTGAGGGTAAAATATACAAACAAAGGGAAGGAGTAGCCATGGGGTGGGTCTCTTGTGGGGGTTTTATTTGCTAATATAGTTATGCTACAATGGGAGCTTGAGTATATTTTTAACCATCAGTACAAGAGCTGTATTAAGCTTTATTTACAGTATTTGGGTGACATATTCATAATCTGGAAGGAAGACAAAAATATTCTACTAGAGTTTATTGATTACATTAATAGTAGTACTGAATTTGTACAATTTACATATGCCTAAAACCAGGAGAGAATGGCCTGTTTGGATGTTGTGATAGTGAAGGCTATGGTTAGGTGTAAATATGTGGTTAGCATTTATCAAAATACTACATATTCAAATAAGTTACTGTTAAGGGACAACTGGTTAGGGCAGCATGTAGGAACACCCTTGAGAGTGAATTTTACAAGGAATGTGAATTATTAATGACTATGTTCACTACAAGGGGATATCCTTACAATTTGGCTTGGGAACTCATTGAGGAAGTTCAACCAAGAGGGAAACCAGGTTTTTCAAACCTATACTTACACTAGATAATCGTGAAGACAATGTTTTGTCAGCCGCTCTCAGTGAACAGCATAAATATACATGGGCTATTGTGACTTCTTTTAATCTGGAAAGTTCAAACATTAATTGAATTATGCACAAAACTGGAATGTTTTTAGGGAAAACAGTAATATTTTGTGAGCACTAGGAAATGGGCCAATTATTATATATAGGAGAGGTTTAGATTTGAAGAACATGTTAGAAAGAAAGGAAGAAAAGTGAACCCCCTACCCGAGGATGTCTAAATGTGGTAGGTGTAGTACACGTAAATACATACTGGAGGGGGATAGGATTAATTTGAGAAACAGAGATTATTTCTGAAGAGGAAATATACCAGGGGTGATATATGGGGCCCAATGCCAGTGCTGTGTAGCCTTTTCTATAGGCAAAACTGAACAAAAATTACACAGTCGTGTTTACGAACATATGTATGAGGTAAAGAAGAAAAAGATGACCAATGCCCTCTATAGATATTTGGAACAACACCATGAGCATGAATTTAAGTTTATTGTCCTGGAAAGGTTTGAAAAAAAACACGGGGGAGTCCCTGGTCAACTTACTCGGAAAAGCAAAAATTAAAATTGCAAATTAGACTGGAGGCTTATAGATATCCAGGCTTCAGTGACGCTGTTAGTATAACTCCCATTTTGAAATTAAAATCTGTTGAAAGATAGAACTATATTGGATAAGAAAGTAAGTGTATATATAGAAAATTTGAAAGATGTATAATTATACGCAATGTTTCATTGTATTATTTTCAGGAAATATTTAGGCTGTAGTTGAGTTTAATACTGAATTTTAACCTTGTTTTTGGTGCTGCATTTCATATAAGATAAAATGATATTTCTAATTGATTAAGATGAGTATATGACTTTAAAACTGAACTGCAAAATTGGTAACAGCTGTGAGATTTGAGCAAGGATGCACTATTTAAATCACAAGCACTTACAGTTTTATTTGTATCTGAAGCACTTTTATGTGTTATAAAACAAAAGCGTATCTTATTAAAAAGCATTTGTTTTTAAGTGATGCATTTTGGGATTCTTGTTTTGAGCCTGGATTTATAGATCTTTTGCTGTTTGTACTTGTTTGTGTAGTGTATTAAAATAGCATATATGTTAAGTACTTAGAAGATTCCAGAAACATATGAAAATAAATTTTCCCATTGGTGTTTTATTTTATATGGAGGTTCAAAATTAAAACCAGTGAAAAGAGATTTGTTGTATTTGAGTGAAGATGAACGGGGGATTGCAGTTAATAAATCCTGTTGTTTATTCTGCTAACTTGTATACAGTATTAAAGTGAGTGGAGGAAGTGAATGAGAATTTTATAGATTGAAATATAAGTACAAAAAATTCTGGGAGATGATGAGAATAAGAAAAAAAGTAATATGTAAATTAAATTAAAAATTACCAAGAAAAACTACTAACATTAAAACTAAAAACTGATGGTGTTAGATATTATGAATTTAAATTAATTATGTTCTAAATATGCTGAAAGAAAAAGCTTGCTTAAATACAGAAACAGAGTTTTCAGCAACCATACTAAATGACTGTGGCTTAAAAAAATAAGGTACTTGCTTATAAGTGTATTACACACACATCAAGAAAGCTGAACTTCTTACAGACATGACAAGAATGTAATCTGCTTTCACTGGATAACAGGACATGCTTTTCTAAGAAAGTTTAAAAATGTGCTTTTCTAATCCACAAGGCATTTCCTTGAAGACAGTTTACTTATCAGCATTTACAGAATCCACAAGGCATTTTCTTGAAGACAGTTTACAAGGCATTTTCTTGAAGACAGTTTACTTATCATCATTTGCACAAGAACAGATGTGTTAGCATTTGCGTCATCAAGGCAGTATCTTTCCAAAACCTAGAGGGTGTGAGTTTAACTAAAATATGTATAAAAAGTCTGTATTAAATCTAGTTGTTAGGGGTATGGTAGGAACACATTTGGTGTTCTGAGGTAAATGTTATATCTCTCACATCATCTGTACTATATGAGAAGTAAAGTTGGAACAGTACTTTTAAGCTGTAACATTTGTCCGGTTTGGTTTATTATAAAAGTTATTGGTTACTGCTCTTAAAGTCAGATGCTGTATCAGTGTATATTCTGCAAGTTTCTGTATGCAACAGACTGTGAATGCAATTATAACCAGACTTTGATTCCAGCCAGCAAGACTGAGTGTCTTAAGAACACTTCAAATCCCACAGCAAGAGCAAGCAGTAAGAAGCAGTGAGCAGAGAGACCTCAATATATATTTTTTCAATGGCAAGCTAGCCTGCATCTGAACCTACACTCTGCATTCAAACACAGGGGGAGTGATGGTAAGCCCTGCAGAGGGTTACTTCAGTTAAATTGCAGTAACTAACATTTCTACGTATGTGTAAATCCTAAACAGAAGTATTCCAGTTTATGCAGTTTGCAGTAGTAAAGTTTTTTAGACGTCTACATCCGGAGTGAGACAGAAGTTCCAGTCGCAGTGCCATAATTTTGCTAAAGAAAAGGGGGATATCCACTAGCCCATCAGTCCACTGCCTGTTGTGCTTTCCCAGCTTCTCAAGTGACTTTGAAAAATTTCCAGCCATCTGCAACAACAGCCTGATCACCTGTTTTCTTGCTCATTGGTAAGACTTTTTTCTACGTCACATTTTTTAGTATGGTTGCTATTCGATAGTTTGGATGTTTAATTAGACAGTATGGATAGTAAATTTAAATGTTGGTATACACAGCATATTAGTAAATGTAAAACCTTAGTAGGGCAGGTTGATAGTAAGGCATTATGCAAATGTATTACAATATTTAACTGGTATCTCAAAGAAAACCATGTGAAATATGACAAATGTTTATTGTGTGATTCAACAAAAACTGCATTTTGTGTATTATGCCATAAAAAAGTATTACACGATGTTGCTAAACAATAGACTGTGAAGACAGATCTGTTCATGATAAAGAATTAACTAAGGCTAAAGTGTTTCCATTATATTCAGATGTTAAACAGTTATGTCCTGTCACCACATGTGAGTCAAATCAGTTACTGATAGAACCACTAGTACATTTTGTTACAAAAAAATGTAGTAAACTTCTAAAAAAGAGACACAATGAGTTCAGGAAGTTTAGACATGTTATACAAACATTTTTTCAAAAGTGCATAGGAGTTTCAGATTCAGCAGAACAGGTTCCTGAGACATATCAGGCAGACGATGAGGAGACTCTTAAACAGTTACAAGATGAAGAAAATAGATTAGCTGAACTGACAGAGACTGACTTCCTTCATACATTGGGAAAGAGTAGGAAACTACAGCTGATCTGTACAAAAGAAATATATTTTATAACATGTTTGTGTTTTGAAAATGGTTAAGCTTACATGGTAGGATGGTGAAATACAAATCATTCTCAAATGTTTAAAACTTCCATTCAATTAAAGCAATATATTTATCAGTACTAAAGTAAAGTAGAGCGTATGACTGCCATTCTCATAGCATAGTCAAAAGGTAAACAAAACAGTTCTAGTGTATAAAATTAAATAAAAATAGATAATAAGAGTAATGACTTAAAGTCACAGGACTGACATGCATGTATTTTCTTTTTATACAACACACAAGAATAACAGGCAGACAACAGCAAATATAAATAATGTAAATATATAAATTGTTTGTTAAGCTAATATCTATTTATTTTTTTTACATTTTTTTATATAATTGCATAGTAACACCACACCAAACAGTTAAAGTTCTGAATTTTAAAAATAAATAAAATCACGGATGGTATTAGTCAAACAGTCTTTGTAAAATGAATGTCAGAACAGTTAAATAGTTAAATAAATAAATAAAAATACTGAAATCAAAAGTTAAAAAATATGTAAACTACTTTAGTTTTTAAATAATGTAAATATATAAATGTGTTTGTTAAGCTAATATCTATTTATTTTTTTTACATTTTTTATATAATTGTATAGTAACACCACACCAAACAGTTAAAGTTCTGAATTTTAAAAATAAATAAAATCACGGATGGTATTAGTCAAACAGTCTTTGTAAAATGAATGTCAGAACAGTTAAATAGTTAAATAAATAAATAAAAATACTGAAATCAAAAGTAAAAAAATATGTAAACTACTTTAGTTTGCGTGGTTATGCAAATCACAAATATAATACTAAGTGTTTTATAACTGCATTTTACTAACAGATAATTAAAGGAAAAATGCTAAAAAGGGTTAACTGAAATGTGAGCTCAGACCTTCCTAAACTAAGATGAATAGTTACAGGAAATGTTGAAAAGATAAGATAAGAAACAAGACTGCTAGACAAGTGGCTTGAGTTTTTCTAAAAACGTATTATTTAAAACATAATTATTAAAATGTTCACATGCAACACTATTTGGTAATTATAATAAAACATCACAATTGTGCATATATGTTACTAATAAAAAAAAAAAAAAAAAAAAAAAAAAAAAAACCTTAGTTACATCAAGTATAGCCAACAGATGGGTTATAGTATACATACAGTTCAAATAAAGTAGACAGGAGGGTACAAATAACTACTACTAGTAGAAATAGCAAAGACAACAGAAAAGATGATCATATCAGACAAAGGTCTACAGTTTAATAACCTAATAAAGCAAATGTATAACCAAAGTGTTGGGCTGATATATATTATAAAGCAGATATACAATACTGCAGTTCTGCAGGCGGAGGGGTACTTTATCAGTTTTACACACTGTGTGAGCAGTATGTGTTGCAAAAGGGTCTGAAATAAAGCCACAGAGCAGAAATAATATATAGTTCCTTCTTAACAATACTGTTTCAGGGGGAGGGAAAAACAGGTATTAGTGCATTAGAAATATTGGTAAACAGATTAAACCTGATAGGATAAAAATATTTTATAGCTGTCATTCTAGTTATTAAACACAGATTAAACCTGACAGGATAAGATATTTTATAAGTTGTTAATAGCTATCATAATGGTTATGGTATTGTTTAGTATTAAATTGTATTTACAACCTGTTAAACTGTAAAGTTATATAAGAGATGGTTTAAAAAAAACAAGAGATAGCTTGAAATTGATTACAGCTATACAAGACAGAGTAAAGATATGTAAAAAATGGAACAAGATTGGACACTATTTTTTAATATGTTTTTGGCAAGACAATGATGGTATAAAAAAGCATGAATATTTTTAATTGCTGAGTATGTAGTTTAAAATAACAGGACATATGCATTTGGTGCCAATTCCACTAGATATTTCTAAAGAGACATAAACATTTTCCAAGATTTTGCTTAATATTAATGCTATTAAATTTGTAAGATTAGACTAAATTTACTTTATAGTCTTTGTATGTACAAATACAGAAGAATTCAGTACAAATTAAATTAATGCCTAGCAATGAATATGTGTGAAAAACCATGTTTTAAAAAAATTGGGTTCAGGATAGCTGCTAAATTGAAATGCATGAATAGCAAACAGTCTGTGTAAATACATACTGAACAGAATACATTGTAATAAGTTTAAAAGTAATTTGTCAAGTTGTAATATCACTGGTTTTACCCCAGTAAATTAATTGCTTTCAAATATTCATTATCTAAGCCCAGTTCAGTACTTTACCAAGATGTTAATGGGCAGTTCAAAGACATGACCACAATGTTATGGTTAAAATGACATTGAAACTGTATATTTTCAGTAGTGTATAAATGCTTGCAGTAGCACATGGTTTTTGTCTCTTATAGTTAATTCAACAAGTTGCAAAGAGTTAATGAAACAGTTCTAAGTCATAAATTAAATTCTGTAATTGCAAAGGAATAAATTAATCAAGTTAAACTAAAGCAGACACAGCTCATAACTGATAAAATAATTTCACAGAATGGTCTGCAAAAGAAAAAGTTGTTAAATACATTCAGTTTGTTAGTAATACTTTAATATAATTGTATTAACTATGTAAAATTTCATTTTGATCAAAAGAAGACTAAAAGTTTGTTTCTTGTGTTTTCTATATAATGTGATAAAAAATACATATCAGTATAAAATGTTTTGAGTATGTTTAAAAACAGAGGGAATTGTTAGATATTATGAATTTAAATTAATTATGTTCTAAATATGCTGAAAGAAAAAGCTTGCTTAAATACAGAAACAGAGTTTTCAGCAACCATACTAAATGACTGTGGCTTAAAAAAATAAGGAACTTGCTTATAAGTGTATTACACACACATCAAGAAAGCTGAACTTCTTACAGACATGACAAGAATGTAATCTGCTTTCACTGGACAACAGGACATGCTTTTCTAAGAAAGTTTAAAAATGTGCTTTTCTAATCCACAAGGCGTTTCCTTGAAGACAGTTTACTTATCAGCATTTACAGAATCCACAAGGCATTTTCTTGAAGACAGTTTACAAGGCATTTTCTTGAAGACAGTTTACTTATCATCATTTGCACAAGAACAGATGTGTTAGCATTTGCGTCATCAAGGCAGTATCTTTCCAAAACCTAGAGGGTGTAAGTTTAACTAAAATATGTATAAAAAGTCTGTATTAAATCTAGTTGTTAGTATGGTAGGAACACATTTGGTGTTCTGAGGTAAATGTTATATCTCTCACATCATCTGTACTATATGAGAAGTAAAGTTGGAACAGTACTTTTAAGCTGTAACATTTGTCCGGTTTGGTTTATTATAAAAGTTATTGGTTACTGCTCTTAAAGTCAGATGCTGTATCAGTGTATATTCTGCAAGTTTCTGTATGCAACAGACTGTGAATGCAGTTATAACCAGACTTTGATTCCAGCCAGCAAGACCGAGTGTCTTAAGAACACTTCAAATCCCACAGCAAGAGCAAGCAGTAAGAAGCAGTGAGCAGAGAGACCTCAATATATTTTTTCAGATGGTATACAGAGTGATGACAGAAGGATGTGTTATAATAATGTGATAAAACAATATCATGAAGTAAATCCATGGACAAATTTACAAGAAGAAGGGACTAAAGCCATTAAAGTTTGGAAAAAGTGGTGAATTAAGATAGAATATCTGGATTTCTTATAGAGACTAATAATAAGTAAGTTACAAGTAAAGGGGAACATGCCATATAAAAAGAAAGTTGGAAAGTGTCTGCTTATTTTGGTAGGAGGAAGAGACAGCAAAGTATGTTTTTGAAATAGAATGGTAAAACCCTGAAAAAGGTTGTGTGAAGAACATTTTTTGGAATATTAATGACATAATATAGATATGAATATGATCGTGTATGGATATTGTAAGAATAAGAAGAAAGAATATGTGAGAATTGTAGATAAGAATTTATTTTGTGTATTATATGTAATTTGAAATGAAAGACTGAATGAATTTTTGTTTAATGGGAAATGGATTTCGACATATATTGTAAAAACTCAGCTTGAGGTTGTACTAGAAGAGCGGGGATCAATTATGGATGAATAATAATGAGGATGTTATAAGAAAATAGTAAAGAGTAAAAAAATAGATATGTGTAACTATCTGCTTGTAAATATGTAAATTGTGTAAATATGAAAATATGTAAATAGTATTTTTTAATGTTGTGTTGAATACAGGACTCCTATTCTTTTCAATAGCTACTGTGATATCTTACATACACCTGACTTACCATCAACTCAAGCAGATGTGTTCTCGGTTTAACGTCTCATCGGAAGGACGAAGGAATGAAAACAACTTTCTTATTTCATAAAAAAAGCAAACTAATCCATTATCTCTGCATATTAATACTCTCCATGGTAGGTAGTATTAGGCAGTATCAGACCATCAAGTGACAAGAGGTCTCAGAATTACCTGAAACAATCTACCATGTCATGTATTATTACTTGGGTAATGCAAGTAACTCAGAATAGAAAAATGAGTTACTATTCTAAAAGTTGCAGGAATAACAACTCTCTGGCTAACATACTCTACAGTATCACTTACAGTATGTACTTACTACTTTAAACATTGTAATCAGTTTCCCTTCAGCTCCTGACTCCAAAATCCAAGGGTACACACTTATGTATGTGACTAATAAAAAATATAAGCATTAACTATAGTCAATTACCCTTAAAATGAAAAGACTATATTTGTGCTGTAGACATCATATGTCTAGTCTACATAATGAGTAGTATTTCATTTGAGTATGCAGTTCATATGCCAGGAAAAGCAAAACCTAAGAAGACATTTTTCCTCTTGTAATAAACATGTGAATAGCATTGTAACAAAACAAGACATCAGAGTATTTTAAGTGTTAAAGTTGTTACATATGAAATTAATGATAAAATGAGTGACATTTATCTTACATATGTATTTTCCACTTTTTATAGAAATAAAAATAAATGCATTGTTTTCTCAATTTCATGAAAAATACATGTAAATATATTTAAACGTTGCTCAGTTTAATAAAATATGCAGAATGCTGTGGGTTCTACTGCCACAGTATGTAGATGCATTGCTGATACTGTACTGTATTGTAATTGTAAAGGGGGTGGATGCTGCAGTCCTGAGAATGTCCTCTTTGGTGGAGATACCTAGTAACTATGAACCTGTTATCAGTTTGCCATCCATTCCCTATTGCAGTATTACTAGCTTATCATGAATGTTAATGTAAGATAGGCAATTTATTCCTTAAGAGCAATGGGCACTTTATTTGTAGATGAAACAATGAAATATAAAGTTGTCTTCATTAGTTACACATCTCTTTAATGTGGAATTATTTAGATGACTTTTATTTCTACAGAGATTGTGCATATTTACTGATACTAGTGGATTGCAGAAGTTTGAGTAGACTTTTATGATGGAAATCTTCTGAATTTGGCAATTTTGTCTTTATTGATGCATGCATTTTCTTTCATTGTTTACTGGAAAAATATTCAAAACAATACATTTAGAATGCCCTCTAACTGTACTGTATTATACAAGGAATATGAATGTGTATCAAATAATGCATGTATGTTTTGTGTGCAAGGGGCCTATGATTTGAAAACAGCCCAAAGTTAATCTTTATCTGCCACTGGCCAGATGTATTTTCTTTGAATGTGGGTTTCAATGCTGTCTCAATGAATGTGAGTTTCAAGGACAGAGAAGTTTCAATGCTAAGTCTATTTTCATTGTGAGATTGCATTGCTTTGTTTAGCAGATGTCTATTAGTGTTTATGCTGTAAAATGTAAAATACAACTTAAATAAAAATAAATGTAAAATAAAACTTTTAAATGAAATCCAAATCATCATAGGAGCAGTATGCACATTACAGTGTTTATGGTAAATGGGGCAAAATAGACATGTAATGGGACATTAGAATGTCTGCAGTGGGGAGGCCCCATTCAAAAATGATTTTGTGAGAGAGGAAGGGCGGAAAACTCAAATACAACCCCAGATGAACTATACCTCTCAACTGTCCAGATTTTCACAGAATGAATAGATTTGTGCTTCTTATTTTTGTTTTGTTCCTCATAAAATGTGTGTTTTTTCTGGCAAATCATTTAGGAATGAAGTCACTAATTAATGACAGGCATTGAGTTTCAGACTTCATATCCTTCAGAAAAATGCATGCTAAAGCAAGACCTGTTATTCTATCAACTGTCTAAGTTTATACAAGAGCAAATTTTAGTACTGTCTGTAGGTTCCCCCAATATATTTGGCCTTGTCCAGAGTTCCTGCATTAAGAGGTTGAGAGGTATGGACAAATGAATCGCTTTTTAGAATTAGGTATATCCAAACCTCTCAACTATCCCTGAGTTTGGCTCAAAATGTTGCTCTCCCCCTAATAATCCCTCCACAAAATGGCAGTTTCTGAAGTAAATGTGGAAGGTTTACAATTAATAAATAATTGTAATGATCAGCGTTATAGATTACTTTTATTTCAGAAATGCATGTAGATTTTTTTATTTTGTCAGCTGCTCAACTTAACAGTACTAATATTAAAAAAGTTTCCCTTCTTTGACAGGTTCCCAGCTGTATTGTGTGGCTATTTTATATTTTTGCTTCACATTTATAGTCCATTTTTCATAAAATTGTGGTTTTCTGGCAAATTAGTGCCAAATCATTAAATATTGAAGTTAGAAAATGGCAGACATTTGAGTTTCAGATTTCACATGCTTCAGAAAATCCATACTAATGCAATACCTACTATTATATTATCTTTCTAAGTTTATATGACCAATATTTAAATATTGTCCTTATTTTTGGGCCTTTGTCCAGATTTCTTGCTCTGAGATTGAGAGGTATGTCAAATGTGTCAGGGCCATCACCATCAGCCAGAGACATTTCAAATTGTGACATACTTGTTGCACTCCACTCTCCCATGTAGTAACTCTGGATCTGTCCAAGAAAGCAAGGAGCAGTTATGCAGTGTAAGTGTGCAGAGTATCCCCCATCCAAGGTAGACACAAGTCCTACAGTGGCTTTTCATCTGTCCTTGATTTTGCAGAATGTTCTAGTTTTCTGTCATATTTTTATACTGTTGATTTATGCTTCTTATTATTCAGAAAATGCATGTTGTTGCAGTGCCTGTTGCTCTGTGTTTAAGTAGCAATGCTTTAATGACCATGAGGTAATTTTGTCTGGATTGTAAGATGTAAGTAAGCTTTAATAAGCATACTGTTAAAGAATTACCAGCATTGAAAGCCTTTTTGTTGTTGCCATGCAGAGAGTATTTACATAACTAGATAACGTATAAGCCTTAGGTATTGAAATACATATGACAATATTTGTAATAAAGGACAGGAGTACTGTATTTTCAGAAGCTCATTGCATTTGTTGGAGACTTGTAGTCGTCTTTGCAGGCTTTAGCTGTAAACTAAACAGAATGCCAATCTATCATGTGCGGTCCATAACCTGTGCAGTAATCCTTTAAGCAATTTATCTTGAGCTTGTTTCTTGTTTGCTGTTCATTTTTTACTTTGATCATGTTTTACCCATAAAACAAGTAGATAGTTGTTGTCAGACAGCAGGTCTTTTTTGGATAAGAAACATTTTTACAAGTGGGCATATCACAGAGATCACTACCTTCAGCATATTACTTGGTACTTTTATAAAGCTGAATATAAATTATAATTAGAACTGCAGTGCAAAGAGAAGTAGTTTGAGTTGAGTGCTACTTGTTTTTTTATACTTGATTTTAACTGGCATTCTAGTAATGTATTTAAAAAGTAATTTATTTTTTCATGCCTCACAACCTTTTTGTTTCCATCTAGATATTAAGTAAGCTGTCATGTAGCCAATGCATTGAAATTTTTTTTTCTTCTACACTTTAGTTTGGTACCCAGGGCAGCGTATTTAATTAAAGTCCCAGTTTTTGTGGTGTTGAGCCTAGCTCCACCCCCTTCTACTTGGTCAAACCCTTTCCCATTCAACTGTCTCCTGCAACCCCCCTTTGATTTGAAGTCACCAGCTGCCACTGCTTATTTGATAGGCATAGATCACCTCTCAGTAACTTGTAGGAGACTGAGTATAGAGATAGGTCCTTAAGGGAATCAGTGCTGGAAATGATATTCATACCCTGGATTCTTCTGGTGAGAAACCTTTGAGGGAATTCCAACTGTTGTAAGTGCCTGGTTAGGTACATTCCAAAGAAGAAATTGTACTCAGTGATGGGTGTGGTAAGGGCTGAGTAGAGTGATATTATGACTTCCGTGTACCTGGATACCATACCCTTGTCTATGAGTTGGGGGACATGGAATGATATACTTACTGTCTTGGCTATGTGTTGGTCGAATGCCAGATTACTGTCTACATATGTTCACAGATCCCTAACTATTGGGTCAACTCTTAAGGGTATTTTATCAATGAAGTAATTACCTTGGGTGGATGATTTCCCAAAGGCCACTATAATGCATTTCTTTGCATTCTGTTTTATTCTGTGGCTTTCATACCAGTTATTTGTGTTAGACCTTCCTGTAAGATGTTCTTGTCACTGGGGAATTTATAATAGCTCCCAATTTAAAGTCATCTGTGAACTTGGTGAGTCAAAGGACTTTGGCATTAGCCTTGATGTCTGAGAAGTAGATGTCAACGAAGCAGGCCCAACATGGACCCCTGGGCAACTCCACTGATTACTCATCTCTTGGTGCAGGTGGTCTCACAGAGCCTAACTTCTTGGGTCTTACTGGTGAGCCAGCCGGCAATCCAGTGGGTTATATATGGATTTATGCCTAATTCTGAGAGCTGGTCAACAATATCTGAGTGGGGTGTTTTATTGTAAAAATAAAACTGCTGTTTGCAATGGAACCAAAAAATAAACCTCATAAAAAACAAATACATGGCCCCACAGGGCAAACACTATAAGCTCCACACTAGTAACAAGGTAAGATAAAATCAATTTATTTAAACAAATCAGGTTAAGCACTTTCATCCCGCAAAGAACAAAACCCAGACTTCTTCAGAGCCTGTGACCCTGAGGGTCCGTGTATTTGTTTTTTTTATAAAGTATTGCATTGAATGCCTTGGTCAGGCCAAAGTAGGTGGAATGCAGTTTTCCCCTCATCCATAGCCATGGCAACCATCTGAAAAAAGTCTACCAGGTTAAGCAAACAATACTTTCCCTTAACAAAAAACAAACTGTGATGGGTCTGGTGTCTGTAGGTTACCAATGTTGTTATTGAACATTTCCATGATAATTTGTTCCATGGCTTTGCATATTTGCCCACCCTTATGGAGAGGGATGACTCATGCAGCCCTCCAGTCACTTGGCATGTAACTTGTTTTGAGGTTCTAGCTGAAGAGTGCCTCAAGTGGTCCTGCTAGATCATGTTTTAGGCTATTCAGGAGTCAAGTGGGTATATTGTCAGGGCCAACTGAAGCACAGTTTTTGACCTCCAGGACCTACTTCCTGTTGATAGTTTGGGGGGATATGCTAAAAGGGGAGAGTGGGTGGTGAAGTTAGAGCTAAATTTATCAGGCAGTAGATTTGCTATGTCACCCTAGTCAGTGAAGGTTGTGCCATTTGCCACCAGTTCTACACACTGCTGAGTATTACCTTTAAGGATCCTGACATAACTGGATAAAGCCTTGTGATTGTCCATAGTTGGGGAGGCTATCCTGACCCTGTAATTGGCCTTGATATATTTTACTAGACCTCTTGCTCTGTTGTTTACTTGAATCAGAGAACTCTTTTCTCTGTGAGAGTTTCTCTTTCTGATTTTGGCTATGACTTTTTTTTCTTTTGTTATATAGACTGTTATCTAGTATTCCACAAGTATAGTTTGGTTTTGGTATTAGAACTGGGCTTACTTCTAGTAGGTAGAGTAGCCTCAATGCAGCCATTTACTTGTTTGTCCAGGATTTCTGTAAATAATTCTGCATAGGTAGCTGTGTTCTCAGGATTCTGGGGAATAGTGAATTTTGACAAATTGTCACTTAATAGGGTGTAGTTTGTTTTACAATAGTTGCTAACTGTTATAGATTTAGATTGGTTTCCCATGTTATTTTGAAGGAGACAGCTTTGTGGTCCAACTTCACTAGTGAGGATGTGACATGGAGCTGTGCAATGCCCTCCCATGCTGGTGAGTACTAGGTCCAATAAGTCTGATACTCTGATTGGAGAGTGCACTGTCTGGTCCAGTGTGTTTGTGTTGATAAAGTCAAGAAATGTTGTGACTGAGAGTTTGAGACATTGTATGTTTCCCAGTCTATAGCTGTAGTAAGAGTTGTGACCTGTGAGTGGCCAGGAATGGTAAGGAACCTTGTCTGTGGAGATTTGGACATGGATGAATTACAGGGCATCATCCTGTTTAACCAAACTAGAGTTATATTTGCTGCTAACGTAGATCAAGACACCTCCACCTTTAGCCCATATGTGCTGTTATTGGTCTAAATGTATGGAAGGCACTGTAGCCTTCCACTGCCAGAGTACTTTCTGTGGCTTTAAACCAAGTTTCATAACAGCACAGATTTCTACTTTTGTAAAGATATGCAGGTAACCATGTCCAAAGCAATTTTAAGTTCTGATATTCAAAAAACAGTTGACTTGAGTATACTGAAGAAACTGTGATAACACCATGGGAATCTATTATTACATACATACTGATGGTAGTATGATAACATCCTGGAAAGCTTATTATTACATGCATGCTAATGGAAGTGTAATAACACCATGGGGGAAGCTTATTATTATATGCATACTGATGGTCATGTGATAACACTATGCCAAGCTTATTATTACATACATACTGATAGAAGTGTGATAACACTATGGGAAGATTATTATTACATACATACTGATGGAAGTGTGATAACACTATGGGAAGTGTATTATTATATATATACTGATGGCCATGTGATAACACCATGGAAAGCTTATTACATACATACTGATAGTAGTATGATAACACCATGTGAAACTTATTATATATGCCTTTTACTCTCTTTGCACTGGAGCAATTATATAAATTGCTTTATAGCAATTTTATTTTATTATATGAAATATTGTATCAAATAAGTTTTATAGCCATTTCTAACCTACAAATCTCAAAGTTTAAAATTCTTTACTTTTATAGCTATAGGTCTTGGCTGAATATATTTAACATTTTCTCTGGGGTTAATAATATTCAGGCTGTAGTTTTGACCTTACAATATTTACATAGATGTAAGCCTTCCTATTTAAAATGGAACTGATTTGTGATTCATGGGTTCTCTTGGTTTCTTATATCGTGTGACATTTGACTCTAATTTAGTTTTTATTTTAATGCAGTCTATATATAGCTTTGTATTAATTTCCAAGGGCACAATCTTCTGTATCCGTATTTGATTTTATTTGCTTTTAATAAGAAGTACTTCAAGCTACTGGCACTGGCTTCTGACAAGTGTTCTGCAGACTCTTAAAGCAGAGCATTAGTTTTCTGTCATGTGTAAACTAGGTAACATATATAATTGAAATTATGTTATTTTAGACTGCTATTTTGTTTCTTTGTATGCATTTACAATTCTTTGTCATTTCAGTAGGTCATCAATGAACTGGTATTGGAATAATTAACACTAAATCCTAAATGTTATAATGGAATGCAAAAAAAACAGGCTAAGAGAGCTGGCAACTCACTAAACTATGAAAATACACTCTGTCAAGAGCCCATTCAAGTGAGAGAAAGAGAGATGCAATCAGACTAATAACTGAAAAAGGAAAGAAAGAGGCATGAAAGGCACACTTAGAAAGTGGTAGGGTAAAAAGAATATTCAGACAAGCGAGAATACACCATGTATTTTTTTTATTCATTCTAAACAAATCTTAAGTCTTTCATTCAAAAACAATATTTATCACAGAAGGTATAAAAATGATTTTCGCAGAAGGTACTACAAGGCTTGTAACTGAGTCTGAATGTATTAAAATAATGACAAATAATGTTATCCACTTCATAATAACCAAAGGACAAAAAGTGCAATTTGGATCTAAATGTATACAGAGCATAAACGCAGAGAATGTTATACATTCATTCCACCTTTCCATTTCTGTAACAACCAGCTGCAGGCCAAGCCATATGCTACACTGAGCAGCAACAAGTCCTTTTCTAGTTTTAGGCATTTTCTTTTCTTAACATTGTGATATTCTGCCACTGAAATCTGAATCTGGTCTTTTGAGGGATTTAGATTTTTTCCAGAACTGTACATTATTTTGCAAAAAAAATAAAAATAAAAATAAAGCTAAAATCTGCAAAAGGACATACTTCTAAAAAGAAGATTTTCATCAAGGAATAGAACACCAAAATGTTTTACAGCAGTATAAAGTCACTCGACTCACTCCAGTATATATATATATATATATATATATATATATATATATATATATATATATATGTGTGTGTGTGTGTGTGTGTGTGTGTGTGTATATATATATATATATATATATATATATATATATATATATATATATATGTGTGTATATATATATATATATATATATATGTGTGTACATATATACATATATATATATATAATGGCATTTGGCAGAGCTCCAATAGCAACAAATAACTTCAATCACCTTGTAAATATTTCTTAGATAGCAATATCTCTTTTTATGATTGCACTGCTTTGTTTTTAATCTTACTTAATTCACTCTATAGTGTATACATTGTGGTTCAGTATGTTTGTCACCAGTAAATATGGGCTACTGTGAAAAAAATCACACTGAATTACATTGATAACTGCCATTTTCTGATTATTCATGCTTATCCCTGCTGTCAATAAATGTTTTCATTTGTTCATGGTTTTTGTTTACTGTTGTCGAAGGGTGGAGGACAGTGATGCCTAAAATGGTGGACTGAGTCATAAGTTGGGGACATTTCAAGAAGTTAATAAGCAAATGTATCTCAGCCGCACTGAGCTGTATAAATCACAATGTAGCTCACACAAGTTTCCCCTACTATAGGAGTTTGTCTGCTATCAATGTTTGTTTTAAGGCACTGTGATTCATTTTGTTCTCTTATTATTGTCATATGGTCTGAGTAGTGGATGAATAGGGTCCTGTAGTAGCCCATCCACCCAGCTAACAAAAAAAAAAAACAAACAGACAAACAATACAGCTTCAACAAAGATTCAAGGCACCTGGATACTTCTTGTTTATTTTTCAGGATAGCATAAAATGTCCTCCAAGTAAATTGTTAGAGCTCATTTTAAGATGATGATCTAGATGAGGCAAGCAAGGCAAGTGTCCAATATGTATTCCCACTCCTGTTGAAAACTCGTTGACATAGATTCTGAAAATGAATGAAGTGCCCTTACATAAATGTGAAACACAGGATATTTTAACGAGGGGTTCATCGGAAAATGAGTACTGCACTAATCTCCAAAGTTGCTGTGACCTCAGAAAAAGAATATTTAACTTGCAGATGTGGGTGTATAAGGATCTAGCCTGTCTGCATAACATGAACGTCAAAGTTTGTACTAGTGACATTGTCAGTGGTTTAGCATGTTTATGCACCACTTTTTGTTATTTTTGTTTGCATAATAGAATTCCATTAAAATAATCTGGTGATATTCAACACTTTTCAGTATATTGTGCTTTTGATATTTTTAGTGTCAGACTTTTGGTCTTCAGTATCATGGAGTTTTATGAAATGTGCTTCAGTTTTCTGTAAGGACTGAACCAATATGTCTTATTTGTCTCTGTCAGGGTAGGTAAGTGAATGATAGCTAAAATTCATCAACTTTCCAAGGAGTCACCTTCTGGTCTAAGCAGAGCTCATCTATCATATAATCTACAGTGAATTTAAGAATACGCTCTGTGGCATGCACTTTGCTGTTTATAGCATTTGATCAGTGACAATTTATGTGTTGCATTCTACTTTTAATATTGACTTCATGGGCTATGTACTTAAAACCTAAAGGTGAGTTATAGCAATGCCAATGCTTCAGTGTGTCTGAAGTGCAGGTACATACCCCTCAACCTCTGACTGCAAAGCATCTGGACAGACACTAAACTAATGGAGGGACAAAGGCCCAAAAACAGGGATAGATTTTAAATATTGCTCTTATAAATTTAGAAAGTTGCTAGAACAACATGATTGATGTTAGCATTAAGGGTATGAAGTCTGAAACTCAAATGTATGCCATTATTTATTGACTTCAGTCTTCAGTGACTTGCCAGAAAACCCCAAATGTTATGAGAAAATGACCAAAAATTTTAGGCAAAAATCTGGAAAGTTGAATGGTATATGTACAGTGGTTATAAAAACTGTACACACCCCTGTTAAAATGCCAGGTATTTGTGATATAAAAAAAATGAGACCACAATAAATCATTTCAAAACTTTTCCCATCTTTAGTGTGACCTATAACCTGTACAATTCAATTGAAAAACAAGCAAATCTGTTAAGGGAAAAATATAAAAAATAAAAAACGTACAATAAGCTGGTTACATGAGTGTGCACACCCTTAAACTAATACTTTGTTGACGCACCTTTTGATTTAATTACAACATTTAGTCTTCTTGGGTACACACCTGCCATCAATTAAAGAGACTCTGACTAACCCCAAATAAAGTTTAGCTGTCCTAGTAGGATTTTCCTCACATTTACTCAGTTGCCTGCTACAGCAAAAGCCATGGTTTGCAGGAGCTTACAAAGCATCAAAGGGATCTCATTGTTGAAAGGTATCTGTCAAGAGAGCAGTACAAAAAAATTTCCACAGCATTGGATATACCATGGAACACAGTAAAGATAGTCATGAAAAAGTGGAGAAAATATGGGACAACAGTGATGTTGCAAAGAACTGGATGTCCCTCCAAAATTGATGAAAAGACAAGATGAAAATTGGTCAGGGAGGCTACCAAGAGACCTACAGCAACACTGAAGGAGCTGCAGGATTTTCTGGCAAGTACTGGTTGTGTACTACATATGACAACAATCTCCTGTATACTCCATATGTATGGGGTATGGGGTAGGGTTGCAAGACTGAAGCCTTTTCTTACACAGAAAAACTTCCAGACCCAGCAAAAATTTGCAAAGCAATACATCGTCTCCCAAAAGCATGTGGGAAAACATGTTATGATCTGAGAGACCAAGGTTGAACTTTTTGGCCACAATTTCAAAAGGTACATTTGGCCCCAAAACAGCACTTTGCATCACCAAAAGAACACTAACTACTAAGAAACTTTAAAATGTGTCCCATGCATATTTTAAAAAAGGAAAGGCCTTGATTATGGAGGACCAAACATTAATTTCTTTGTTTCTGTGTCCAAACTATACAGAATTTATCCTTTCTAAACAAAGGAAGCCTTCAGAAATGTGGTGTGTACTGCTTCTGCCAAGGAAATATGATATTCCTTCTCAGAATGAGACAACAGGTGAGGAAGTACAAATAACTGATAGGAGAGATTAACATGATTTACAGAGACATGAATTCTGCTGATCTAGGCAAATGATGAGTTAGGATAAGAGTTGCATGGTTTTGTAATATATCTAAAAAGGACAACATCTTTTACAAAGTGTGTAATTATTCCAGCCATTACAGTCACCCACAGTTATATCACCTGGACCAGTTACCATGTTAAACTCTCCAAAACAGGCACCCCAGTGGTACCATGATTGACACTGCTGACTCACCGTGTTTGATTCTCAGTTCTATTCTTGCTCAACCCTAACACAAGTTACATTTCCTTATTGTTTTCTATATTGGGAAGAACAATTTGAAAATGCTAAACAAAGAGAAAAAGAACATTTTGTTTTGTGTGTGTGTGTGTGTGTGTGTGTGTGTGTGTGTGTGTGTGTGTGTGTGTGTGTGTGTGTGTGTGTGTGTGTGTGTGTGTGTGTCCTAGTACAGGCTGGCACTCCATCCAGGATTAGTTGCTTTTCCCTTGTGCAAGCTGACATACCTTTTGCTAAACTGTATAGGTATATGTTATTCCAATACGTATATGTGGGGATAGTGCATTGCACACAGGAAGTGATTTGCATATGTTGTCACTAACTGCTTTCATTTAGATAATCTCCTTCCTAATTGCCTGCTGTTAAAGCAAGTACAGTCACCATCTTGCACAACACTACTTACAACCATATGACTGCACTATGGAGACACTTAACAAAAGCTCTATGGCTGAAGAGGATTACAGAGTTAAAGAATGAGATTTATTTGGTAATGTAACTCATCCACTAATACAGACTTTGTAGTGGCTACCAGCCAGTGTGAGGCATATCTTGTATGCTGTGGAGATTACATGCCATATCAGATGGGCAGTTCCAAGGCCATAAGGACAGATATAGTTACATTGTCATATGGGAGAGGGTTGCGAATGTACATAAAAGTAACTGCAGCTGTTAACCAGGTCCATATGGGGGAGGAATCATGGTCATAATCATGTGCATGCCATAGTGTAGCATATTCACCCACTGAATGATGAGTTTTGTCCTTAGGTGTGCAGGTACTGGCATGGTCACCTAAGAAAAGAAACAGCTATAAAACTTCACTAGCTAGGAAAATGAGCTGCTACTGTAGGCCTTCTGCACACATGGCAAGTGTGTACTGGGAAAAGGTGCTACAGGGAAGCAGTATCAGGACAACATTTGGCGGGGACTGTTGCAGGATGTGAATCTGTGCGTAGCTATAAAAGGTCCCTACAATAGTATGAAAAGGGTTACCAGTATAAAACCCCATACAATGTAAAATGTGCAGGATATTGCAGCAAATAACTCTACTACATGGGAAAACCCATAACACTGAAGCATCTAACAGAGGTAACATATAACACATTATATGTGGATTCCTTCCAGTAAATATGGTACCTGTATGTGTATAGGCCCATGAATCTGACATGTGTGTGAACCTACCTACCAGGTGACCCTGTGGGAAGTGCCCCTCACAGGAACCACTGTTATAGGTCAGTTGTGTGCTTTTGCTCTCTCTCTCTCTCTAATATATATATATATATATATATATATATATATATATATATATATATATATATATATACATACATAAATTGTGTCTACTGACGGGGTGGCAAACAGACACATTATAAATAATGCTATGGACTTACAGAACCCATGATCGCTCAGAATAGGAATGTTCATGCACACACACACACACACACACACACACATACACACACACACACACATACACACACACACACACATATATATATATATATATATATATATATATATATATATATATATAAAAATAAATAAATCTCCATCCACTGCCACTTTTTCACATTTTTGCACATGGGGTTGGGATATCACTGTGACAATCATCTAGAGCTAGTACTCACATCACCAGGTATATAAGCCTGCCATTGTTGTTAATTCATACCACACATGCACATGCACAATTTTACCTATTGGGCAATTTAAAGCATCCTGTCTACATACCGCATGTCTTTGGAACATTGGAGGCATCTTTGGAATGTCAGAGGAAACCAGAGCACCTGAAAAAAACACATGCAAATACAAAATGGTCATGCAAACTCTGTATAAAAAGCATCCCAGCCAAGAATCAAACCAGACGACCTCTTGCTGTGATGCAACAACACTATCTGTTGTTCCACTGTGCATCCCCATATGTATATTGACATCTGTTCCAAGTGGGACTTGATAGCAGCTCTGGCAACATTAGTGGCTACCAGGCACTCTGTGATATTTTTGAATGAAGAGAAATAGGCTATCTTACAGGAGTCTTGCATAATGTTATCTCCTCTGGTGTCCTAAGGAACCAGATATGAATCTCCACATCTTGTAGTACAAAATGTTAAAGAACGTGAATAGTATTCACATGAACAGTGTTTGTGATTTCCCTAATATCCCCATAGGTCCTTGGAAGGTCCCTGTAGTTAAGATTTTTTATGCTTTGTACTGGTGTGTCCACAAAAATGGGCATACCTTGCATTCTCCTTAATACTTCTAGTGGGCAACATAGTTTGACTGCGTCTTTTAGAGTACCTCTGTCCACTGGAAAATGGTCCACTATCTGTCAGTCTCTCAGGTGGTGGCAAGTCAGATGTCTGTACTATTTCCATTGCCATGAACAACCCCAATGTACAACATTGCTAACACATGCTGCTGTAATAGTACTACTGCTGTTGCAATACCTAACACAGCTCCTGTCATTTACATTACAAATCATGATGCTCAAAACAGGCAAAGATGTGTGTGCAATGACTACATTTTATACATTTCTGAACTGATCCACCATTTTGGGTTCCTTCATCTTTATATCCTATGTAGTTCATTCATATGTGTTTCTCATTTGCATTTTATTAAGCACTGATTTGCATGTGTTAGGTAGCCTGCTATTTCTACAATTTCTACCTCTGCTCAGTTACATCATCTGTAACTTTGGATTGCTCCTACCCTGCACAAGGCTGCTACCCATGCTATTTTCTGCTCCATAATGTGTTAATTCTCTATAAATGTTTTATATTGTTTTAATCTTATTATGACTAGTAGTTCTTCTCTTTCAGTATGCTTTTATGGTCTTTAACTTCTTCTCTTGTGAATGATATTATTTATTTGCTATAGTATTTGTATTAGTAGTTGTCTGGGTTTTTCAAAGATACATTTCGCTCTCATTTCTTTTAAATATATCTCCTGTATAAATAATTTGTACATAATAAAATATTTGAATATAAGAATATCTAGTAACAACTAATCCTATACTCATGGAATCACTACTGGAATTAACTAGACTCACTTTAAATACACTTTCTAACACTCATTCTCACAACATAGCTAGCATTCTTTAGACAATGGTTTCACCTTTATATTCTGATGTTCCCCTTCTATATTTTCCTGTTTTTCTCAATAGGTAAATAGGAGTGAAGTGTATGAGTTACGAGCAATGAGAGCCACAGGTTTATGTACTTATTTTATGATTGTCTCATGCATTATTTTATGTTTCTGTTTTAATGAAGCAGTTTTGTGTATTGTTATAATCCAGGAGATTTTCTCACTAAGCCAACACTGAAAAGGGGCTCAGTTCCCATTCAGACTTTTTTGGTAAACAAATGCAAATACAATAAAATAAATAATCAGAAGAAGAGTGGATTATTTCAATTTTGTAAAACAGTGTGACTGATATAAGTATTTGCAGGAGACACACTTGCTGTGGGATAGTTACATTAAACACATTGGGGTATGAGCTGTTATCTATTTTATCCTAGAGCAATAAAAAAAGGATTGTAGCCATCATATGGAAAAAGAAGGCTCTGTAGTACCAAGGTTGATTTCAACAATCACTGATAAGGATGAATTGCTTACTCTAGCTAAAACATAACTACATAATAAAATAATAGATTTGACTAATACCATAGGTGAATGAAAATAACTTATGTGTAGCTCTAACCATCTGAGTTACATTCACTGACATACTGGGACACATTAGGGATACCACAGGGGTCACCTCATGAATCTTAAACCAGCTCATAGGTTCATAGTCCCATAGAAAGTTACCAGGCATGTGGTCCAGGAGACCATTGAGGAGCCTAGCTTAATGTTCCAGTTGCCTAGTACACTGTCTGGTTAAGTGACCTGGTCAGAACCACACAATGGCCAAATGGGGCTGAAAGAATCAAATCCTGGAAGCAACTTGTTACTACCTTCAATCCTCTGCACTGCCAGAAAACAATTCTGGCTAATAGAGTGATCAAATCTGTGACATTGATGTTACTAGCACCATGTTCTAAACAACAGAGCTAAGCAGGCCAACATGGCAGCTGGGGCAGTCAGTTCCTTAGTATTGTGTTGCAGCATGTGGCTGAACATGTCTAGTTTCCTATGACTGGAAGAGAAGCAGTACTCTGCAGCCATTTAACTATGTAGACCATCCCCTGAAGTCCTAGAAGTCACAGATTGCATATCCATTACCTTCAAGGTCACGTAAGTGACAATTATCCTGTCTCACAAACAATCTGTGTAGTCTTACGTGGGATAAATTGTGGTTGATTTTACCACATCTGGAGCACCACACAGCCATGGAAGGGCCTGTAAAGGCAAACCTGATAGCAGTGGATTACAACTTGCTTCATGGTGACCTGTGAAGGCAAGGATCACCCCGAGTGACCCTCAGCCGCATTGTGCCCTGCCTGTTCCTGTATACTGTGCAGTTAGTGCATGTTATCCTGCAAGCCACAGGGAGCACTCACCATCTCCACAATGTTGTGAGAAGCAGCTGATTTTGCTTGAATCAATCATCTGCACATCCACAGATTAATACCATGTGTTGAAGCCATGGCAGGCATAACCCTTCCATCCATGTCTTTCTTTATAGTGGGTATGCATACCTCAGAGACAGTCCATATTTCAGATGCTGTATGCTGTGGGCTGTATGCAGACCTGATGCCTTTGAATGTCTCTCAGGTAAAAGATGCCCATTATGCCATGGCAAGGCTGTCTGCCCAGACTGTACCTCTGCAGTAGCTTCTGTAATTATGAATGCAGGTGACCGCTCCCCCCATAGTGTCACTGGACCATGCCACTTGCATGTTACTATTATGATCAGTCACAGGTGTCCTGCTCATATCAGTCTTATGTTGATCTGCTGTGCTGAACCCTGTGTCAGCAGAATGTGTGAAAGCCAGAACACACGACACCAATGTCTACCCTCAAACATATTCCTATAACCTTCTGTGATATGTATAATAGTGCACTTTAAAATGCAGCTATAGCATACACTGAGAGACATATTTTGTCATGCATGTTGTTGCAGTTACTGCCAATATGTGACTGGAATGGAAGAACAAATATGCAGGTAGGCCTTGGTCAATCCTTCCCTTCAAATATGCAATGGAGTGCTGTACTGTATTATAATATGCATTAATTACATGCTTCTTCCATGAATAGTGCATGGATGGTTGGTGCCAACCCTGTTTCTCAAGCCATCTGCTGGAAAGAAGAGTTACTCTGTCCTTAATGACCTGATTTAGTGATGGTCGTCTGCCTCCTGAGATGGTCCTGTCTGTCACAACATCCTCAGCTTTTTCATTTGCCTGGAGCATCACATCAGTAACCCTTTGTTAAACCTGCTGTGAAGACATATTATGATCACGCCAAGCATTCACATCATGCACCAGTCCCTGCCAAATCTGGTCCTGATAATGCTTGTATGCAGCACCTTTGCACAGGAGCATATGCTATGAGGGCTTGAAGTAGTATTACCTTCCTCAGATACCATGCAAGTAGCAGGGAGATGGGTGTGCTCAGAAGTGCAGCTAAGGTATCGTCCAGTCCACCTAACTGGTACTCCTCTCAACTCCAACTTGAGGGAAAAAAAAAAAAACTCTTGTTCTGAAACCATAGCAAACAACTTAATATAAATGTAACAAACAGCTTGCTGCACTTAAAATCAAACACACAAGGCACTTCAGCTCTTCAGTTGTGACCACAAATACAGTATTGGCATTCATTTCTGAATATCAGTACTACACTGCTTCACCAACAACACCGGCTGATTGTGCCCCCTGACACCTTGTGCCCAGGGCAGTTGCCCCTTCACCCTCCCCTAACTATACCTCTGTGTATGATATGTTGTTAGATGCTCATACCTTTGGCCGTATAAACCCGTTTATCAGTTAGTATTATGTATAGCCTCCCACCTTTTATGCATCAGCCTATCAGTTGCAGCAAGTGCTTGGGACAGCCCTGACCATTTACATACTGTAATCATGCCTTAAGATGTGGTCATGGAACACCATAACCCTTACAGTATGTCTTTCACAGGTTTTTCATTGTGCATGGTTGACACGCCCCACAACCCAAGGTGGATGGTGCAGGGCCATGCCAGTTTCAAGGGTTCCCAGTTACATATACATTACAATATCTGTCTCACTGCCAGTGACATCCACCACACAGCAGGTAGTTTTTGCTGAGGTACTTCACCAGGTAGGATACCTTCTGTAACTTGTTAATCCACAAATCTAAAGAATCTTTGTGCAAATTCCTTTGTAGCACAGTTGTACAGCACTGGTTATTGTTATTCAAAATGGCAATAATGTTATATAGCACAGTAATAAGGGTGGTTAGAGCAGCAGTTATAACAATATACCTGCTTAATGGCACCATCTTTTAAATACTTCCATAGTACATTGCACTAGACAAAACATTCTGGCACTAGCCATGTATGTCACTGTGTCACTCAAACCTGTGGCCAGTGTGCACATACACTCAGCATGTGCATACCCATAGCACCACAGTGCAGCATTATATCCATTCTTAACACCACAAAGTAGTGTAGGGGTACACATTACCACACAATGCAGAAGGTGTATGTCTGCCGCAAGCTTGGTAGGAAGCTGGTGTAACCCATGTTGATTGTTCCTGCACTGGCACAGTAATCTCAGGTGTTACCACTTTGAGCTACTTCATCAGTTGGAGTCTGAAATACACTGTAAGCATTTTTTTATGTACTGTTGTCTTCTACTATATTAACTGTTATACAAGAATACATATGACTCCATACCTTGTTTCTGAGCAGAGTAGGAACAGCAGTTAGACATTGTTGGGTGCCATAGAAGGCAGGAGTACCTTTCCAAGAAGCAGAGTGCATATGATGTCTGTGATAGCCCGCTGCACAACTGCTATTGTGTCTGTAGCATTTGTGTAATCATTTTCCCACTGCAGGTGCAATTGAGAAAGAGATGTCACTGTGACCACAAAGTGCACCTAATAATGCTTTTGTCACTTGGTCACCATATTTTTTTATTTCCTTTTGTTTACTGGGTGAGTAGACCAGTTGACAGACCCTTATTAGTCATGAACCAGGCCATAGTGACATTTATACATAGAAGCAAAGGAACTAACTTAAAAATATCCATAGATAATGTTGAACTACGAGTATTGGATACAAAATCTTTACACATTAAACAAGTTTGTAGTATAATAAGTAAAGCAACAATATTTATAACATCAAGCATGCACAGTACAAATTTATATATGTGTATTAGATGCACTGGAGCTTTGCAGAGAATCATATTATGATGTTAATGATGACTTAGGCAAGTACATTCAGAAAGATTTTGTTAATTATGTTCACTTTTGTAATGACCCTATGACAGACTAAGTTGCTGACAATGCAATACTCTGACACAGCTGCTGGCATTTATTGTTCATGTTGGCATATTTAGCCATAATCTTTAAAGCATGTACATTTAGAATCATTTAAGATGTGGTTTCTAAGTTTGGATTAAAAGAGCTGTAGTGTGCTGTCCTCTGATGTCATTTGGTATATGATTCCAAATAGCATGCCTTAATTTAGATAACGCTGTTCCCTCACTGTGGATTTAAATCTTGGTTTGATGGCCATTATCATGGCCCCCAAGTCTACCTTTCATCAGAAGGGCAATGTTTCTCTTGCTGAAGGTGATCTGTAGTGGTTACTGATGCCTTCCATGCCTGCTTCTCAAAAGTGAGGAAAAGGCTCCTGTTCTGAAAGTGGACTGCAAGGTTCTGCCCTGGACTCCCTGCATCAGTTACATAGGCTGGTGGCTTCTGATATGTGTCAGCAACTACATGATTGCCTCAGCAATGTGGTGTGTCTTGTGGAGTTTTGTGATTGGCAAGTCCTGGCAATCAACCAGGGGAGCATCTGGCCATAAAATTGCTCACCTATGTGAGTGATACCTATGTACAATACCCTCTGAGTCAGCCTGCCATCTAGTCATAACAAGACCCTGCTTTATCCCCTTCATGGCATTTTCCTTCCCTTATGTGTCATTTTCCATTCCTTTTTCATTTTTCAACATACTCCATCACCAATTCCCCATCTGTATGTCTGTGTCCATCAGCTGTGCTCCCCAACCTTTGTCTGAATACCACTCTTGTCTGTCTAAGTCTGTGTTCTGTGATTATCTGCATCTGCACTGTTGGAAACTCCTGAGATCTGGCTGGTGTGATTCTCAAACAATCTGAAAATATATTGCTGATTGATAAGTATATTTATTGACATTTTAACCTTTCAGAGTTCTGCATTGTCTTAAATTTGCCTGACTGAATTATTGTTTGCCTGACTGAATTATTTCATATATTTTCTGGCATTGTTTTATGTTTCTCATCTGTCCTGAAACTGCTTACCCCATATTTTTAGGTGGAGTTTATAAAACTGGTCTAACAGCTTTTGTGTTATCTGATTGCTTCAAGGCTTGCTTATTTAAAAATAGTTTCTGTTTGTAAATTCTTGCATACACTGTTGGAAACTCCCAGGTTCTGGCTGGTGTGATACTCAAACATTCTTGAAATATATCGCTGATTGATAAGTATATTTCTTGGCATTTTAACCTTTCAGAGTTCTGCATTGTCTTAATTTTGCCTGACTGAATTATTGTTTGCCTGACTGAATTATTTTATATATTTTCTGGCATTGTTTTATGTTTCTTACCTGTCCTGAAACTGCCCCCCCCTCTCTCCCACCCTATTTTTGTTGAGTTGTTATAGTTGGTGGCTTTGTAGTTGCCCGCCCCTACTGTAAATTTGATCTGGGACACCCCTCCCAGTTTGGTGTTCACACTAATTAATACAGAGAGAACATTTGAGAAGGCCAACCCACTTTGATTCTTAACCTCTGCGCCTCCTTCCTCTCTCCTTGCACTTTACTAAAAAAAAAATGCGCTTTATTTTGCTTTTGCCTCTTCTTAAAAGTACTCAATTGTATTTATCCTGCTGCATTTATTACTGCTTGTTAGTAGCCTGATTAAATTGTAACTGTTATTCTAAGCCTTTTGGTTTAAGCACTTGGGGTTCAGACCAGTTGTTTTACATTGAGGTTTGTGGTCTGCACTGTTGCGGCATGGCAGGTAGCTTACATCCTTCTAAGTTGGGAGTTGCTGATTGAAGGCTTAGTGTCTGTTATTCTAAGAGTGTACTAGTTCTGGTTTAAGTACTTGGGCATCGGGCAAGTTATTTTACATTAAGAAGGTGTGGTCTGCACTCTTGTGGGAGGAGAGGGTAGATTCTGCCCTTCTGAGCTGGGAGTTTCTGGTTAAAGGCTTGCTGTGGCTGCTTATTTGAACTGCTTCTTTTGGAAATTGGTACGCCTTGTTTGCTGTAGCATAGACTAAATTCAGACCTGCTGAATCTTGCTTTGTTTGTATAACTTGAGCATTAATCCAGCCCATCTTTTTTGGAGAAGGTTCCCCTGCACCCTAGTGGCAGGAGTGCAGTTAGAACTTGTCTGATCATTGACTGCTGGAACGGGGCTAAGTTTTTAGCTTTTTATTGGTTAATTTGTTTAAATCAGTTTGCTCATTCGCTACTGCTATATTAAAAAAAATAAAATACACTTTATGCATTGCTGCTTAGCTAGGGTTAAACTATTCCTGGCACCATAAAGTCTGCTCTTCAAATTTTCCCTTAGAACTAGCCAATTTTTTAGTTTCAGCACTCAAATCTGTTTCTTTGAGCTCAGCACTTGTTCAGCACTAAATAAGCTACAAATTACTACAGCACTCAACTTTCCTCACTAGTCTAGAGGAAAACAGCTTTTAGTACTTAATAAATAAGCACCTATCCAGGCATGTCTAAGTGTCAGCTCCCAGTGTTTTCTCCTGTCTACCTGATGAATCTGGGCATCTTGGGGCAATGCAGCAATTGCCTCATGTACACAGACAACCCTCTCCTCCTACCACCCAACACTACAACCTATGAGAGATGCACTTATATAGCCAAACTGGAAACAAAGCTCTCTTCACCCAAGACTGGACTAGACAGTCAAGAGGAGAGGGTAAACACTTGCACCACACCACAGTCCTCACATGGTCCCGCAAAACCTACACCACTAAAACACACACCTACATTTGCGGAGGCTCTCAATAAAAATCTGCTCAAGCAACAGAGACTTCCAAAGCAGAAATGCATGCAACCTCCACCCCCCCCCAACACAACCCAAATGACACATACCCACAAACTCAGTGTGCCACTCAACCACAGCCCATAAGGCATAACAGCGTACCCAACACTCTAGTCATAGTTGACTCTATAGTCAGGCACACTGATGTTCCACTCACCAGGCTAAACAAGGAGAAAGTTACTGTCAGCTGCCTGACAGGTGCCAGGATCTGCCACATAATGCATGGACTCAGGGTCACTCCACAACAAGTATAAATATGACTCTGTCATTGTCCATGTTGGTGTGAATGACCTGAGACATACCTCCCTGGACTACATGAAAAGAGACATGGAGGAGCTCTCTGATCTTGTAGCTCAGGCAGGTATGACCCTAGCCCTGAGTAGCATCCTGCCACCACCCAGAATGATACCACAGTACAAGGACACAATGATTGACTTCAACAATTGGCTAAGCTTCTGGTGTCATTCTAAGGGGATATAGTATCTGTCTGCCTTGGATGACATGTTCAACAGACCACAATGCTTTGCCAGAGATGGCCTGCATCTGTCACCCCTGGGATTCCAGATACTGGCTAAGGCTCTTGCCACCCCTATAGTGCCTTTTTATGCAAGGTTCAAATGACAAATTCACCACCATAACAGGTACAAGCAAGCAAAATCTGAGGTAATGCTACTCAATGCTAGAAGTCTAAACCTCAAAATGCATTCACTCAAGGCACTCCTTAAAATGGAGAACATCGACATCGGTGCAGTGACAGAGACTTGGTTCAAGGCTCCAGAGAGCACCCCTGCATTACCAGGCTATAATTCATACCACACCTTTCGGCCACCTAACCTGGACCGAAACACTAAATGTGGAGGCGTGTCCATATTCATTAAGGATATCCACACCTCCAGGCTAGTTGCTCAGCATAATGCATCCGAGATTATCCAAGTGCAACTAACTCTGGGCAAGACAACAATCGAAATTGTAACTTGCTAAAGATCCCCCACCATGCCCAAGGATTCCCACTCCTCATTTCTTGATACACTGGAAAATATTAGGGTACAACCCAACACCCTAATAATGGGTGATTTCAACTACCCCACCATTAACTGAGAAAACTAATCATGTACCAAGTATTTTGCTCAATGTTTTCTGGAATTCATAAATTCCAATGCCTTGGATCAACTTATCCACACCCCCACCAGGGGCAGCAATATCCTAGACCTGGTCATTACTAACATGGGCAACCAGTGTTCCACACCAGAGGTCAATTTCTCATTGGTCAGATCCAACCACAAGCTAATCAGCCTAGACATCCACATCCCACCACCATTCCCATTAGGGAAACCACTGTAAAGAATTTCTCCAAAGCCAACTTCACGCTTCTTAAGACAGAAGTGGCAAACTTCACGACACCCATGTAGACAGACAATACAGGTACGACTGCTGAATCCTACACAAATGCACTTTATAAGTACTTACACGAGTGCATGGATTGTGCTATCCCTAACAGAACCAAGATGCTATCCTCCAAAAAAAAGGAAGCCAATCTGGTGGTCCCCTGCCATAAACAAACTCTACAACAAAAGACAGAAACTTTTGCAAAAAAGAGTAAAATCCCATGACTGGAAGAACTCCCTGGTCAGCCTCAGTAAGAAGCTGAGATCCCTCATAAAATCCTCCAAAGATAGTTATGAAAACAAACTTGCCACTGATTCTAAATATAACCACAAAGCATTCTATAGCTATGTCAAGAATCTCAATGGCAGCACTCAGATCTGTTCTGAGTTACAGCACAATGGCACTAACTATACAGAACCAACTGATACTGCCAACATCCTGGCAGATAGGTTCAGTGCTAACTTGACCCCCCCCTCACTCCCTAAAAGGGCCATCTCTATACCAGAAGAATGCAAAGTTCCTGTAATCATGGCTGCACAGGTAAAAAACACACTCTCCAAAGCCAAGAACACAGCATCCATGGGACCTGACAACATCCCAGGCTGCGTTCTATATGAACTACAGAATGAACTGTCACCCCACATAAGCACCATGTTCAATCATAATCTCACCTCAGGCTTTGTGCCCAATGAATGGTGCAGAGCAACTGTTATCCCACTCCACAAAGGGGGAGCCACCACGGACCCCGGGAACTACTGCCCCATTAGCCTAATGAGTCTGGTCTGCAAGGCCATGGAACATATCATCATGGAACTTATAAACAAAGACATTGGTAATCTCCAAACTCTGGACCCCACCCATTTCAGGTTTGTAAAAGGCAGATCATGTCTTCTAAACCTGACTGACTTCTTTGAAGCAGTCACCAAAGCCGTAGACGAGGGTAAGGTGGTTCACACAGCCTATCTAGATCTCGCCAAGGCTTTTGACACCTTCCCCTACTCTGGAATTATAAATAAATTCACTAAACTAGGTATAAATCCCTATGTCACAAGATGGGTTGCCAACTGGCTCACTGACAGAACCCACACTGTGAAAGTAGCAGACTCCAAATCCGACTTCAGACCAGTGACAAATGGAGTACCACAGAGTTCAGTTCTGGGTCCTCTCCTGTTTGGTATCTACTTTTCTGAAGTACAGGCTAACACAGAAGTTCTTTGGCTAACGAAGTTCGCAGATGACTGCAAACTAGGAGCCATAATTGAAACTCCTATTGATGTGGACATCCTACAGAAGGGCCTCACTGAGACAGCTGCCTGGTGTCAAAGCCATGGCCTCAAGCTCAATGCCAAAAAGTGCATTGTCATCCCCTTTGATAAAAACTCTGTACCCATGAGCTACCACATAGGTTTTAGTCTACTTAACACCAAAAGTGTGATAAGATGCCTTGGGACACAGGTGGACAGCAGTCTCTCCTTTGATAATCACATCACCACAGTAGTCAGGAAATCCTTCTACTTGGCACACCTCATAACAAAAGGTTTCTCATCCAGGAAAAAAGAGGTCATTGTTCCCTTCTACTCATCACTCATTAGACCCATTATAGAGTACAATGCCCCTTTTGGTATGTACCTCACAAGACATCTACAACAACTGGAAATGCCACAGAAAAACTTCACAAAGAGGATTACCGGCCTCAAACAGGTGCCCTATGCAGACCGTCTCAAAAAAACTCCAGCTTTACTCCATCGCATATCACCAACTCAGAGGAGATCTCTGCCTAACATATGAAGCTATGCCAAACCCAGCTGTTGGACATGCTCTACTTAAAGAAATCCCAATCCCTCTGAGTTACACTCTCTAGGGACCTATACCTTGTCACCACAATAAGCAGAACATGTTGGAGGGATAGATTCCTGTCCCAGAGACTTCCCATACTCTAGAACAAACTACCTATGTATATCAAATAAAGCTCCTCATTAGCACTCTTCAAGAAAAAATCTGGATTGGATGGGAAATAGGAAATTCACCCCAGGGATCACCTCTGTGGCTCTGCTTGACAGGGGCACAGGAAAATAATTTTCTTGGGTGGCAAAAGCCAGGGTACCTTTTTGGCTAGGTTTGTAGAGGCCCCAGGGCTGATAGCCTAGTACCTACCTATGAACCTATGCTACTTACCCTTCTCTCTCTTTCTCAGCCACAAACATCTTTCATTCCCTTCAACCACTTTCCCTGCTTTTATAAAACTTTTCAAAGGGGGGGGGTCTTTCCCTACCAAAAATAATTATCCTTCCTCCCTCCAACTTTTATACCTCCTGGCTACCCCGCCCCCTTTAATACATTCCTATCTGCCCTATTTCCTCCCCATTTATATGATTAACTGGTTGGAAGTTTTGTTGTGCACACCCCAGTGGTCTAGCTGCCCTTCTTGTTGCTGATGATAACAAGACACGGCTGTGTGATATTATATTGAATGCGTGAGCATCCCATGACAGAACTAGTGTATCTTCATTGTGATGTCCATTATGTTGGTCATGCACCCTGCTCTGAGCCTTCTTCAGACGTAGTGCAATCTAGTACTGCTTATCTCATTAGCTATACATCTGTCTTCAACTCCGCAGTCCTTTGCTCATCTACCAACTGTATTCATTGCCTTATACATATCTTGATAGGTGTGTGGCACCTTGTGCAGTGAACTCCTTGAAAATTAGTGCTGCAAAGACATGGAACACTTAACTATAAATCCGTGCTATAATCAGTAGACAGAAAATATGTTGTGGGATCCTAATGCTGCTGTTTAACTGAAGCATTTGGGAAAGTAAACAGGTAATGTCACTGTTCTGTGTGTGTCACAGAGCACTGTGCAAGACCTTTACTTAACTGATGAGCTCTACCTAGACTAAATGTTGGGAGTAAAGCCTTTAAAAACGTGCAAAACTCAGTTTTTCTTTCTTGCTCACTGTCTATCAGTGGGACATTTTAAATTCTTCGATTATCTTTTTCATTTCCTTTTATGTGTCCCAGTTGCTGTAATCTGGTTTAAAAACAAAATGGCCAATGACAGTTGATATCAAGTTTAAAAATAAGGATTCAGAAATACATAATGTACTGCACAACCATGTTTCTACAAAGTGGCACAGTGCATTATGATGGAGGAATTCAAAGAGCACTGCAGTGCTACAGTAGTAAGGAGGCTCTGTCATGTAGCTCTACAAAAATAATATTAAAGAAAGTCATAGACAAATATGGTAATTCAGGGATAATGATGAATGCAAATTAGCCATGTGCACATCCGACAACATTTCACAGGGGTCAGAACAGCATGGTAGAACAAAGGCAAGTACTACCATGATATGTGGGAGAGAAGTAATTAAAATGTACACTGTCTTTTGACCTGCTGATATCTTTGCCATAAGTAAGGCTGTTAACACTATAGCAGGTATGTGTGTGCAGGGGAACCATGCATATGCGGATGTGTGTGTGTGTGTGTGTGTGTGTGTGTGTGTGTGTGTGTGTGTGTGTGTGTGTGTGTGTGTGTGTGTGTGTGTGTGTGTGTGAGATTCCGTATTTGTATGAGTGTGCATGTGTGTTAGTATATGTGTATTGTGTTTGTGTTTGTTTGCAAGGGGCCTGCCCAACAGTGTTGAGTGAGTTAGTATGGAGAATTCTAGTGTGTTTACTTCTAATTGCACTGTGCTCAATTTAGAAACATGGTAATTAACCAGTAATTAATTTTTGTTCCATGTGGCTCTTGCTCATCTCTGAATCATTTTTATCACTATAGTGCTAATAGAGCTCACTAGCAAAACTCTTAAATTGCTTCAATGATAATTTCTGTGAGTCCCATCCCCATAAGGTCAATTACTTAATCTCAGTTTTTAGTTTAACTGGTAGTATAATATCCCACTTAGCCAATTTTGATCAAATTATATGAGATACTATGTTATTTTACTTTATCATAATAGTCCACATATAATCAGGGAATTCTAAGGTAATATTTCAGAACTATTTGATAGGAAGGAATGTCTAGCTTAAATGTTTTCTTTCTTTCATCAAGGTCTGAGTGTCTTACTTCTTTGTCTCTCCCTCTAAGTTCAGGGTTTAGGATACATATTTTATTTTATTTTGTTTCTCTCAAAAAATTTGCATAACTTCAAACCAGAGGTTGGATTCCAAAGGAATAGGGCAATGTGGAGCCCACTAGCACTGACAGAAGTGCTGCCTGAATTGACAAAAAGCGCCTGCACAGAAGTAGAGAGTTAAGTGTTGGAGGAATGCTATTGATATGCTTTTAGGGAGCTGAGATTATAAATGCATTGGTATAGGTGACTGTAGCCACCTTAGGGTAGCAGAATCAATGTTTCCAACATATAGTACTTGCTGAAGTAAGATAATGAGGTTCTGAAGTATTTATTGTTAATGTATTGTATTATATATACATGATGTAGTCCAAGTGGCAGTGCACATCATATGTCTTTGTGCAAGCTCCACAGACCTGTGTAAGTTGGCAAAGGAAGTAGGAACTGTGTTTAGTGCTGCAACCAGTGGGAGCCAAACACTCATGCCTTTAATTTCATGTTCTCTCACAAATAAAATAACTTACACACCTTACTTTGTTTCACTGTTTGTTCTTGTGATCCTCCCATAAAGATCATGGCCAGCTTATGCATAGGTGAACTAGGTGGCCACCTAGGGTGCAATTCAGCCAGGGGCACTTTCCCCAGTTATTTTTTTATGTATTTACTGTTTTTTTTTTGCAAGGGGAAAATGCTGCAGACATAGTACTATCTTCAGTGCAGCCACAGTTACAGCACCCTGTTAGGAAAGTGTTGCTTCCAGTCTTATGGCATGGTCTCATCCACAGTCTACACAAGAAATTCTGATTACTTTTGTAGATTGCGGGTGGAACTGAGATGAAAGACTGAACATTTTGAATATTGGCTTGACTGAAATAACTGTTGGTCTGAATTTAATAACTAAAGTGGAAACAAACAGAAGTAGAAAAAGAGAGTCATGTGATCAGTCAAGGTGCAGATCAGTCAAGACAGGCAATTTTATTTTATTTTGTTTTAGTTTAGAGTAGTTTAGTTTAGTTCATTTTTTTCCTGGTAAACAACCTGTTATTATGGGCAGTGGACAGCTCAGACCAATCTATATTTGTGTGAAGTGTACCTCTCAACAATATTGCATTATGAGAAATGTTTCTGATTTTGAATTTTAAACATTACGTGTTCCACACTGATCTGTACTAAAATCGGCTGTCACACGTGTATTGTTAATTTTTATATCAAATGTCCTTAGCAGATAATATTGGATCATATTATCATAATTAATACTCATCAAAGTAACATTTAGTAAGTGTGACTTAGTTTTAACCGTGATGAGAACATTCTAATTAAAGCTGTTAATAAGTGTCCAACATTTTGCTTGTTCAATATTATGAAAAATAGTGTTTCACATGTTGGAGAGGAAGATTGACAACTGTAGCATGAGGTAAGGTTGGAAATATCACCAATTTCACCTCAGAATTTGGGTCAGTTCTTTTTATAAGTTAATGGTAAATCATTGACTTCAGTCACTAAATATTTACATCATACCTCTCAACTCTCCAGATTTTCACAGAATGTCCAGATTTCTGGCTCATATTTTTGGTCTGTTCCTCATAAAATGTGTGTGTTTTTTTTTTTACCAATCACTGAGGTGATCTGAGGATTGATATCACTAAATAATTATATAAATTTGAATTTCAGACTTCAAATCCTTCAGAAAATGTATGTTAAAACAAACCCCATTACTCTATCAACCTTCTAAGTTTATAAGAGCAATATTTAAAATATGTCCCTATTTTTGAGGCCATTGACCCCCAATTTGTCGGGCTTTGTCCAGATTTCTTGCACTAAGATTGAGAGGTATGATTTACAGACATTTGAGTTTCAAACATCATATCCTTCAGAAAACACATGTTAATGTAAAACCTGCTATCCTAGTAATTTCTAAGTATATAAAAACAATATTTAAAACATGTCCTTTATTTTAGGACTTTGTCCCTGATTCTTGTGATTTGACATTGGTGTTTATATTTAGAATACATATACTGCAGCTGTCTACTGTGTGTTTAAAACAATATCCATTACTGTTTTTTATTATCATCAGACATCTGAGGTGTACACACTAAACAAAATAACTATAATTGCTGTGTACAGAGGGCTGTCTCTGTTGTCCTTTACTTAAGATGAAAAGTCAGAATTCTAAGTTTGCAGGAATAATGCATATTTTTGAGAAACAAGTAAACATTTTACTATGACTGGCTTTTGCATATTTTTATGAAACTGTGAAACATAGTTTAAGTACTATTGACATTTTATTTATTTAAACATTTTTTGATTTATTTTATTACAGACACCTGCAAAGTATACATTCACAATGTGGCTATAATTGCTGAGAACAAGAGGCTGTCTAAAGTTGAAATTGATTGACCTTGCTGTTAATTTAACCCATCATTATTTTGGATTTGCAGGTCTAATGTGTATTTGCCTGAAGAAAGTTGGAATAATTTACTGTGACAGGCTACTGTGTGTTAATGTGAAACAGAGTTAAAATAAATTACTGTGGACATGTTTTTATTACAACCAGACATCTGAGTTATACATAGTCAACAAACTGACATTAATGCTGGGCACAGGGGATTGTCTGTGAATAAAAAGGGGCTAACACTACTGTTGTTTGCACCACTGAAACAGTTGAATTCTGGCTATGGAGGACTAATGTGTTTTTGAGCAATTGAAGCACTTTACTATAGCTACTGTGTGTGTGACATTACTGCAGCCACTATTTTAGCACAATTACAATCCAACTTCTGAAGTGATCAAAGTCAAACAAGTGGCTATAACTGTTGGGAATGGGGCTGTCTATGAGTAAAATAACAGATCCTGCTGTTGCTCACTCAGTTTAGAAGTCATTAAACTGACATTACAGGACTAGTATGAATTTGTGTAAAGTAAGCTGGGACGTTTTCCTGTGGCAACTATATGTCCGAGTGAAACAAACTTTACGTATATTACTCTGGGCATTTTTACATGATCAGACATCTGAGGAATACACAGTCAGTAAAGTCTTAATACTTGCTTATTAGATGGGCAGTCTATGAAAAACAGTGACTTCTGCTGCTTGACTACAGTTAAAACAGTCAGCGATCTGACTTGGCAGGAGCAGTGTAACACGATGTATTATATTTTGCTAAACTTAGTCTAAAATTATTGTTGCTACGATGTATGCACTTGTGTGCATTTATATGGTGTAAATGTTGCAGTGCATCTTAGAGAAACAAGATGGATATAATTTCCTTTACTTTCTATAAAATCGGTGCTGTACACCATAACTGGCTACTTTTGGAGGTCTATGTCTGTGAAAACATCTGATGCAGCAAGTGAAGTCTGCATGTCCTCGCCTGACTCTGTGTGGGTTTTTATGCAGTTGCTCAGGTTCCCCCTAACATCCCAAAGACCTGCTGTATTTGACATAACTTTCCTTCCGTTTGCCTGCTGGGAATTCTGTAGGATGGCAGAGTGATGAGTGAGTATCATTGTTTCCAATAAGTAAGAGAATCTGTGGTTAAATTCTCAGTGTGGGTGTCTTGTTTGCAGTGTCTGCATCCTCTCCCTGTGTTTATATAATTTTTCTCTGGGTACTCTGCTTTCCTCCCACATTGCAAAGACATGTGATAGGTGGACTGGCAACTCTAAATTGTCTTGGCATATGTGTGTAGTGTGTATATGATGTACAAGAGATGCCTGGTGATTTACTTAATTTCCCTACTTGCCTTGTAAACTCTGTAGATGGCATCAGCTACTGCTGAGGTCAGTAGAGGAGCTGGATGTGTGCAAAGTCTCTATGTGAGTCTGTGTGTGTGTGCATGTATGTGCTCATTGTCTAACAAACCTAGCGTGTCTGGGCAGTGTGTGTGTGTGTGTGTGTGTTTGTATAAAAAAGTATATAGCACTGCATCTCTGACAGACCTGGCTTGTCCACAGTAGTTTTACTATGAGTGTCCATTGTGAAAAATATAATCACCAGTTTTACCTGTGGATGCACACACAATATTAAGAGGCATGTACATAATTCTTCTGAGTAGCAGTAAAAAAAAGAAAGAAAAAAAATTAACAAGTAATAATCTTTCAAAAATAAATCATAAATGCATTGCAGAACATCGAGACAGTTAGAGCTTCTGGGGGCGTAATGACCCTCACTCCCCCATCTGATCTTCTGACCTGGACCTCACCTGCTATAAAGCAGTCTGAGCACAGAAATGCACAGAAGCTCCCCATAGCTTGTGTTGAGGGCTGTGGACAGTATGGCAATTATTTCTTTTAATTTAAATCTCAGATGCATGCATAGAAGTTTGATACTGGTTGTGTGGCAACTAGGAGTCATTTGGTTATTACTGCTTTAAATTTATGTCCTCACAATCAAACCTCAGAGGTATGCACGAAGATCATTATGGCCTGTTTGGGAGCAGACAACAGAGGAGTCATTGTTTCTTTAACATCCCTTGTAGTCAGACCTCAGAGGTTTGTACAGAAGGTTGAGCTAACTTGTTTGAGGATGGTACACAATTTAGAAGCTGTTTCTTTATTTTCCTCACAATTAAATAGACATGTATACTAATGGCTATCCTTTGGGAGCAAAGTTAAGAAAGTATGCTATGTTTATATGTATAACAACAGAATGTTGAACTATGTTACTAAGGACATTTGTTATTTTTTCACTTTTACTTAGTTTGACATCAGAGAGGAGCACAGAAAGCAGCTGCATTTTGGAAACAGGGAAAAGGAGGCATACTGTGCATATGTTGTCAGCAGTGAATTGACATATGTGATTGTGTCCATTTCATCTTTCAATTTTATCCCATTCTGACACAACAAATGTACACAGAATGTAGCTATCTTTTTTGTAAGGTGGGTTGGGAGACAGTCCCTGTTCCTGGCTATGATTTGCCTCCTCATAATGATTTGTTTTCTCAGTTTATTGAAAACTACTATTTTGTCACATTTGGACATTAAGCCTTGGATGCTGCTTACTTCTTGCTGAATTTCTAACTGAATTTCTTTCTTTAGTCATGCTTTTTTAGGGCCAACATTGAATCAAAAGGTAGGGGAAATGCTCCAAAATGCATCGCAGAGTATCTACAACCCTATGTCCCCCAATGTACTTCAGTTATTTTATCCACAGTTTTGACAGTGCCGTCCTGTTCAGTTGAAAGGATACAAGAAAAAGCAAAGTCAAACAATAAGATGGAATTTCTTTCCTTAATCATGATTTTTGTTTAGATCATAACTGGATAAAATGGTTACAAACGATGGCCTCTGAGAGCACAAAGGCCTTCAGACGCCACCTAAATTCATATATTTCTCCAGCTGCTACAGTGCTGTATTGGCCAGTTGAAATTATGCAGGACAAAACTCAAAATATGAGAAAAGAGAGAAAAGAAAATGTAATCTGGGTGGTGTGGGGAGGTCTGAATGGAGGCAAAACAGGGTGCCATTTCACCCAAGGTTGGCCAAGATGAAGATAAGCTGTTCTAAATATCAGAGCACTTCTGCAGCAAATGCTTTTTTTGTTTGATACAGAAAGACAAAATAGCATACTCTGACATAAAGAATAAATGCACACATTAAGAAGGGTTTCAAACCATCCAGAATATTTCCAAATTCACCAAATATCATTGTCAATTCCAAAATAGCTGCATGTCTTAGGAAGACAAAAAATGACTTTTACAGTGATCTCTGAGTTTTATCTATCTCTTAGCAACATAGTATTAACATTACAATTCTGTAAAAAAGGAGTATAGAAGCTTTCTTCACTTTTAGGGCTTTTGACAATCTGTCAGCATTCCATATTGCATTAACAGAAACATGACATGAGCTTGTTTTTGCAGTTTGTGTATGACAAAGCCTCAGGTGTTGTCACTGATACAGTTGCCTCTGCAAAGTCACTTGATTTTCACTGTTGTACCTGTAGCAAAAAAAAAGTTGATATCTAAATTGATCAGTTTTGACAGCATAGACCCATCTCTGTAGGTTCCCATTTTTAGTAAACTTGCTTTCCCTGACTCTTTATTTGTTAAAAAGTAATTACATTCTTAATTCACACTTTCTGACTGCACCGATTTCTGTGCACATCCTAAGTTTTACATTATGTCAATGCTTCAGAAATATTGTAAGTTGTGTTTTAATCATAACCTTGCAAACACTTCTAGATAGCACTTCTGTCATTGCAGCAGCTAGGCAGAGTAATTTTCAAATCATCAGACAAGGGCATTATTCCTGTCAAAATGATCAGCAGTTCTATCTGAAAAAAAAAAGCTTTGACTTATTTCATTTTAAATAACACTTGACACACAGGTAATCCATCATCACAGTCTTAAAGCAGATATAAATGAGTTGCTAGCTGATGCCTAGAACAAGTTGCCATGACTTCAAAAGTAAAATTCATAAGAAAGTTTCTTACAGCACTTTATGCAAGATCTTCTAATAAAACACACCATTTTCAATCAGTAGTCTATATTCATTCAGACATGCATTTGTATCTATGTATCTATATCTATTTATATCCATATATATATATATATATATATATATATATATATATATATATATATATATATATATACAGATAGATAGATATAGATATAAATGTGTGTGTGTCTATCTCTCTGCCGAATATTCTTGATATCTGCATCTGTAACCAGTAAGTGTTTTGGAGGCAAACTGATAAATGTACAATGACTAATGCCAAAGTGCTCACTGGAAGGACTGTGGCAGGACATTGTAAGCAATGTCTTAATGAGCTGGCATTATATGGATGTTATCATGAAACAGACTAAGATGACACTTAAACATTGACAGCTTTAACATGAAACACTTTTCATGTGAGATTTTTTAATTAGGGTAGCTGATTGTAAACAGTTTTAGTAAAACTAGAGGTGGTATGGCATTCTGCTGTACGTGGAGGACACCCCTATTTTCCTAGGCTTCTATCCATTAGGGGCTTTACTGCATATTAATTTGTCTATATGTGATGCCAAAATATTTTACAGCTGGAGCTAGCTCAGTGGCAGAGAGAGCTAAAGTCTGACACTGCACGAGGTATTCTGCATTCAGTTAGTGTACCAGATGCTGAGAGACAGAGACACTCAGGCAGTAGCGCAGCTAGAGTGGGGGGTGACATGGACAACTGCCCCGATGCAAAGTGTTGGGGGGTGAGATCAGCTGATCCTGATCTCACTTTAATGCAAAAAAAGCTTTTAAAAGCCGGTATTGCATTTGTGGTGAATCCTAGTGCTCTGTGTGTGTGTGTGTGTGTGTAGTTTAAATTGTAGCAACTTTTTGCCATATTTTTTGTGAACTAAAATCTGGGTGCTCTAGCTCTCATTGAGGCAGAGTATAAACGGTTTGCTACAGTTTAAACATAAAAAAAGCAGTTTGCTGCAGTTCAAAAAGAAATTTTTTTTAACTAAAATATGAGCACTGTAGTACACTGTGCATGCAGGGTATAAACTTTAGCAACCGTTTGCTACAAATAAGTTGAACGAGGGTTGGGGGCAGGGCACAGAAATGGGACCTGAATGGCTGGACAGGAGGGGGGGGGGTACCATGCATCTTGCCACCTGGTTGATGTGCCATTAGAAGGATCTAATTGTACTAGGCTAATTGATTGGTTATTAGAGGGAATATATATATTTTTGTTTGTTTGGTTGGTTGTTTTGCTCTTCATTTGGAGAGCTGACAGGGTGGGGCACTGGTTAGTAGTACTGGCCCAGGGCACTGGTCAAATCAGCTATGCTTCTGCACCCAGGAAGGTATGGTAGTGAGCAGCCAATGGTTCAGTTACCAACACTGAGGGTTTACACTGTTAGTGTAGTCCCCAGATTTTACTTCATCTGACAGATGACTGTGTGTTAGTATGGAGGACCATGACCATGACAACAGAAGACTTGCGAGGAGTGATCACATTACAATCTGTGTTAATGAGGACAGGCAGCAGTGCTTGTCCTCATCTGTTGGCCCAATACTGTGTCTCTCAACTGACAAGGAGAGCATTGTGCTCCTTGTACAAAAATTTCACTGAAAGCCTAAGATATTTCAATATAGTAGGGACTGACATGACTTCTTTACAAGCCATATTTAGTATAGATATTGCCATTTCTGGATTTATTTCTACATGATATAGCACTGCTCTGAAAGGACAAGCTAAACATTTTGGTCCAGTCAAGATAAAAGCTTCTCATGTTATGAACATCCTTATTAGAGAATTATGGGGCCAAAAAGATATTAAAATAAAAATGCTTTCCACCAAATTTGCCATATAGAACCCACAGTGAAACACCAGCAGGGTCACATAATGCAATATATAACTGATGGTTCTGTGTTTAGTGTTGTCACATTATACAGTTGTGATAGCAGAAAGACAAGTTGCCTATCTAGCCTGTTGTATATGCACCCTTTCTTAGCCCACTCCCCTTCCTGCCTTTACTGACAACTTGGTGGTATTATAATCCAGTACTTCTTCATGTACCCTTTTCCATTTATTCACTATTCTTTCCATAAAAAAATCCCTTTCTTTACCCTTACACAGGCTCTAATAGTAAGCAGAGTTCCTTACCCTTACACAGGCCATAGTACTAAGCAGAGTTCCTTACCCTTACACAGGCCCTAGTACTAAGCACAGTTCCTTACCCTTACACTGGCCCTAGTGCTAAGCAGAGTTCCTTACCCTTACACAGGTCCTAATACTAAGCAGAGTTTCTTACCCTTACACAGTCCATAATACTAAGCAGAGTTCTTTACCCTTACACAGACCCTAATACTAAGCAGAGTTCCTTATCCTGACACGAGCCCTAGTACTAAGCATTGTTCCATATCCTTACACAGTCCATAGCACTAAGCAGAGTTCTTTACCCTTACACAGACCCTAATACTAAGCATAATTCCTTACCCTTATACAGGCCCTAATACTAAGCATAGTTCCTTACCCTCACACACAGGCCCTAGTACTAAACAGAGTTCCTTACCCTTACACAGGCCCTTATCCTAAGCAGACTTCCTTACCCTTACACAGGCCCTAATACTAAGCAGAGTTCCTTACACTTACACAGGCAGTAGTACTAAGCAGAGTTCCATATCTTTACATAGGCAGCCATACTGAGCAGAATTCCTTATCCATTACATAGTTACTTGTTCTGAGTAGAGTTCCTTATCCTTACATAAGCCCTAGTAGAGTTCCTTATCCTTACATAAGCACAAGTGCAGTGCAGAGGTCTTTATCCATTACATAGCTACTTGTTCTGAGCATTTTTCTTGTAGGTATCCATGAATTAATTCTTCCCTTTCTTTATTCCATATGCTATCTATTTCCCTAGGTTTGCATTAGACTTTTATAGAACTTTTTGAACATCACCTCTTTCTAACTTTGTCATATTCCTGCCAAGATTAATCTCATCCTTTCTGTTCTCTTCTCTTATAGGTTCATAGGTTCATAGAAGGTTACTAGGCTAATGGCGCTAGAGCCCATACAAGCCTAGCCATATTTATTCCGAGTTGCCCCAATTGTCAGTGGTTAGGTAAGTGAAGTTTGCAGAGGTAAGGGTCTTTGGTAGTTAATACTGACTTCCTTTGTCCAAGAGGAACATGGGTGCCACCCCAGGTGTGAATTTGCAGTCACCCATCCATTTATCTAGTTTGTGTTTGAAGAGGGTCAGGCAAGGGCTCTGTTTCACGTGAACTGGAAACTTGTTCCAGATAAGTGGCAGTCTCTGGGAGATATATCTATGTCTCCAGGATGACCTGTTCATGTCAGAGGCTAGGTTAAGATCCCTGGAGTGAGTGACCCTCATGCAGTTTGATTTATGAATGTGTAGCATTTTCATAGGGCTGGGTCAGAGACTGCCCTGTAAGCCAGGCACAGGTCACCCCTTAACAACCTGTAAGTGACAAAATGCACTGACAGGGATTTCAGTCTTTCTGTGTAAGACTTGTTTTGTGTACCCTGTAATTTCTTGGTGAGAAACCTCTGTGGGCTCTCCAACTGTTGCAGGTGTCTGTTAAGGTACATGCAAAAGGGACCATGGTACTCAATTATGTCAATTATGGGTCTGATGAGGGTCGTGTCTATTGGAATTATAACATCCTTAGATCTAGATGTGATGCCCTTACTTTTAAGACATGCCACATAGAAGGATTTCCTTACTATTGTGGGTTTGTGATGGTCAAAGTTCAGATTGCTATCAACCTGAGTACCCAGATTACATACCACTGAGTCTACATTTAGGGTGTGCTGTCTATAATTTAATTAGCAAGGTTGTCAGCTTTTTCAAAAGAAATAATAATTAGTTTTTTGCATTTAGTTTAATCCATGGCTTTGACAGCAATCATTTGTCTGCATTAACCCTGTCTGCAGTATATTAACATAATTGGGGGACTCAATGATTGCTCCCAATTTGCAATCATCAGAGAATGTGGTCAGCCACAGGCCATCCAAGTTTGCCTGGACTTCTGAGAAATGAATTCCAAAGAGTAAGTGGCCCAGCACAGAACCTCATGGTACACCACTGATGACTGGTCTTTTGACAGAGATGAAGTCACCCACTTTGACAGTATGTGTCCTGTCTGTGAGACAGTTGGCTACCCATCTGGTAATGTAGGGGTTAAGTCCCAACTGGGAAAGTTTCTCTATAATAGCTGAGTGGGGGATTGTGTCAGATGGCTTGGCTAGGTCAAGATAGGAGGTATACACTGCCTTTCCCTTGTGCAGGGCCTTGGTGACTTTCTCAAATAATTCAGCTATGTTTAACAGTCATCATGTACCTTTAACAAATGCGAACCGGGCTGGGTCCAGAGTTTGGAGATTACCTATGTCCTTGTTAATAAGGTCCATAATGATTCTTTCCACAGACTTACTGATGAGGCTAGTTAAGCTATGTACCTATAATAACCAGGATCAGTTGATGGCCCCCCTTTGTGCAGAGGGATTGCTGTTGCTGTCCTCCATTCTGCTGGGAAATAACCAGTTCTCAGGCTGTTGTTAAACAGGGATCCAAATGGGTCTGCTAGGTCATTGTTTAAGTTGTATAAAAGGCAGCCTGCAATGTTGTCTGGTCCCACTGATGCCATGTTTTTGACCTTGGAGAGTGCTGAGATGACCTGCTCTCTTGAGATAATAGGCTGAGGAATGGTGGCAAGTACACTTTCAGGGATTCTTGGAGGGGACAGGGGGGTGAAGTTTGAAAAAAATCTGTCAGCTAGTAGGCTGGCTATTACCAACAGTTGAGTACGGGTGATGCCATCCACAACCAGTTCAGCACATAGCTGGGTGTTTCTGTTTAGATTTCAGACATAGTCAAAGAATGCCTCGTGAAGGTTTGAGTATCCTTAGTTAGGGAGGCTAGTTTTACTTTGTAATTAGCCTTGGAGGACTTGACAAGGTCTCTGATTTGTTTGTTTAAGCTAGATAGGGATTTGTGTCCTCTGCTGTGCCAGTACCCTCTTGTTCTTGGGCATTAGTTTCTTTTTCTTGTTGTATAGCCTGTTTATACTAGAGGTCCACCAGGGTGGCTTGTTTTTCTGGCAAGACCTGGTTTTAATGTGGTCAGGGACAGCCAATTCTATACAACTGCTTAAGTGGTTATACAGAGCATTGGTGTACACCTCTGCATAGCAGTCTGTGTTATCAGCGTTCGAGAGGGCTTTGAAACTTCTTATACTTTTAGATAGTAGGAGATAATTTGTCTTTGAAAAACTCTTAAGTGTTTTTTGAGCTTGATGGGGTATCTGGTCTTATATTTGAGCTTGGTGGGGTATCTGGTCTAATAATTACATTGAAAGAGACTTATTTATGGTCAGATCTTACCAGGGAGAACATCACATGGGGGTAGGGGTGTGCAATGCTTTCCCATATTAGTGAGCACTATGGCCAAGGCATTTGAGCCTCTTGTGTGTGTGTTGACTAGCTTATTCCAGAACGTTTGCATTGACAAAGTCCAACAAACTCTGAGCCAGAATGTTTGTTGTCATATATGTTTCCCAGTCAATGGTAAGATAATTAAAATCACCCATGAGTAAGATATTGGGCTGTATGCAAGTGACTCCAGTAAGTATGCTTCTCCTGTTTCATGATGGGCGACCTATAACTAGCTATGGTGTGGTAGGGCGCTTTGCCTATAGGTAATTGAACATGGAGTAGCTGAAGAGAGTCATACTGTTTGACCAGTCTAGAGGTGTACTTATCCTTAATGAAGATGGATATACCTCCCCCTTTGTTTTTTTCATGCTCAGTTTTTGGTCTGAGCGTATGGAAGGCATTGTAGCCCTGCAGAGATGGGGACATTTTAGGGCCTTCTAAACCATGTCTCAGCGACTTCACAGATGTCAGCATCTTCCAATGAAGGAGTGCTTCCAGGGAGTGCAGTTTAGACTCCTAACATTAAGCATCAGTACCTTGAGTTCATCTAGAGAGGATTTTGTTATGTTGGGTTATTTTTACAATGCCTAAAAATGGCACATTAGGGGAATCTAATACCTTTGCCAGTATCGGAAAGCCTAAAATAGATAGGTGCAGACCATCTCTGGCAAAGCCGCATGGCCTGTCAACCATGTCTTCCCAGGCTAATGAACATATCTTCTGGTGTCAGTCCAAGGGGATCCTAAGACAATTGTTAAAGTCAATCATTTTTTGTTTGTATTTTGGCATCTTGAATGCTGTTTAAGGCTAGGCTTATACCTGTATGTTACACTTAATCTGAGACCTCAGTTATGTCTCTCTTCATGTAGGCCAGTGAGGTACATCTCAAGTCATTCACCCCCACGTGGACAATGATGGAGTCATACTGGTACTTGTGGTTGAGTGACTTGAGTGCTTGAGTGACTTGATGTACCCTGGCACCTGACAAGCAGCTAACTGTAACCTGCTCCTTATCTAGCCTAGTGAGGAGAACATCTGTGTGTCTCACAATGGAGTCACCTACGACCAATACAATAGGTTTTGTGGTGTAAAATTAGGGTTGCCAACTGTCCAGAATTCTTCTGGACTGTCCAAAATTAAGGGACACTGTCCAGAAAATGGAGATTGCATATTTTCCAGGAAAAATAAGTTAACTATTAGTATCCTTGCACCTCACATGGAGCACCAACACAGAAGCACATTTTTTGCTAAAACATGACATTTTGTCAAGCCATGATCACAACCAGTGTAAAAGACCCATTTCCCCTTTATTACCAAAATAAAAACTCACTGCCACTGAATTGTAGCCACGTTTACTGTTTTATGTCAAAGTTGTGTGTTGAAATGCAGTATTATGGTTGCTGCAATATTTAAAGTATTTTTTTTTCTCTAAAACAGCGGGACATTCGATTTTTTTTTCAGGACACAACTGCCAAAATCAGGAGTTCCTGTAAAAGAAATGACAGACAGCACTCCAATATACTCTGTAGTAACTATGCCCACATTTTCTGTTATGTAACTCCTGACATTTTCAACTGGCAGAGAATAGTGGGATCAACTATGAAAGTTGCCTACATCTCTGGATGTATCATCTACCCAGCAGGAACATTCACATACATTAACTGCATGGGTATGTATAAGTGTTTCCGTGAACACTAAGGAAAGAAAAACGTTTAATTTGTCACACTTGGACAGCAATGAATCGGTTTCCCTAAAGGGACATCCACTTTAAGAAACTTGTGTCAGGTGCTATAGCTTTGATAGGTGAAGTCATTTTTTTGGCTGTTTTGTTCTTCTGGCTTCCAGATGAGTTTGAACTTTTTTAGAGGGTGAAGTTATGGCTTGCAGTATGGCTGCCTCCAGTATGATTGGTGTGAGTGGTTGTGGAAGTACTAGCCCATGTCCTGACGATGAGTTCAGCAAGTATCAGTCACCGCTCATTTATAGATATGCTAGCTAAGAAATGGATTACAATTTTACTGAACAAAAGAAGTTTACAACTTGGAGAAAGTTATGGCTTTAATTAGCCACAGCTGCGAAGGTATGGATAATTCTGTGATTACTTTGGAACAGCTGCAGATGGGATCAGACACTTGTGCTGCTTGACTTATATAGTTCTCTATTAGCTGTTAGGACTGCAGTTGTAATATAGATGGAGGTGTGAAGGTGTACAGGATTTCTAACGAGAAGAGTCTTGTGCACGTGTTGCACTAGTAATGTTATAACATACGATTTTATCTTAGCAGTACTAGTCTTTACTTTTTATAATGGTAAGATGTACATCAAAACAACGGTATGCATCCCCAACTGTTGTAATAATTGGCTTCATATTGGCACTTTTTATGTACTCCCCCAACAGCAAAACACTGATGTTGTTTATATTATTCAGTATTTATTTATTGTATTATCTGTGCACATACTTAAATATTTTAACAAAAGTTAAGAATAAATTGGCTGACGAGATAGGTTGCCCATCTTCTTGCATACTGAATAAGCATAACCTAGAGGTCATAGCCAAGGTTTTTGGAATTGCATATTGACTTTCAGAAAGTAGTCCACATTAAAAATTCCTGCAGTGACAGACTTGAACGAAAGCAAAAACTGTTTAGATCATTATACAGAAATCCATTTCACAAATGTATAACTGTAAACCATACTGTACAATACAGTAGCATAGATACTGTAACAATGACTTTATCATAATAATCACTTGATCATCTCTGTTAACTTTAAACATTATTAAGCAAAATTTTGCATATTGGGTATCATTAAAATTACATGCATTTTGCTTTCACGTACATGTCCAGAATTTTTGACATAAAAAGTTGGTAACCCTAGCTGGTGTTATGCCTAATGGGCTTATTTGTTAAAACACTGGTGTGTGTGTGTGTGTGTGTGTGTGTGTGTGTGTGTGTGTGTGTGTGTGTGTGTGTGTGTGTGTGTGTGTGTGTGTGTGTGTGTGTGTGCGTCTTATTATGTGCTGTGTTTTTTTTTTACATTGTTATGTATGTAATTTGTTTCCATTCAGGAGGCCTCTGACATTTTGGTAAGTTATTAGTGAGTACCTCCACATATGTGGGGTTACATCTTCTGTCCTTATTTAATGTAGGAAGGGTGTGTTTGCTGACAACCTGTTTGGCATTCAGTTTGTCCTTATGTGTGAGCCTTGCCTCCAATTTCATAGTGTAACTACATCTCTCACATAAAGTATTTGCTTGTTTCAGGAGTAAGTGGTAGTCATCATACATGAGACAATTGCTACATTCCCTCAGGATGGCCATATCTATCAGGCTAGATAGACAGGTGGTGGAAAACTGCCCATCCATGATAGCAGGCTCTTACTGTATGATTTATTATGGAAGGGAATGGGTTAATTTGGTAGGACTGTGTTTGTAGCACGAGTCTAGAAGAGGATCCCATACTTTGTGTAGTCTATGGATGATCAATAAGCAATGCTGCTCAGTGTGCAAATGATTTGCTACTAGCACAGGAGAAAAGCTTGGAAGGGTTTCACTGACAGTATTTAGAGAAAAACTGAGCCTCTAGGCTTTTGCTTCTATAGACAGCACTGCTAACTACTGCTGCAAGAAGAACAGCACTGCACAAATACGAGGCTTGAATCCAAGCAAAGAAAAGCAAGTTTTAAGGTAACTACTAATCAGGAAAGCCCGCAATACAACTTCCACCAGCAATCCCCAACTCAGACAGTTTAGATCAACACACTTCTGCCATAAGGGTACAGAAAAAACACCTTCTTAATGGAAAATAGCTGTTGGAGCTGAAGTATAACAAGACCACACAAACTACCTGCAACAGCCCTACAACTAACAGATACAATGTAATACAGTGAATTAACTACTTAAAGCAACAGCAAACAGTACAGTTTTTTTGGAACTGCTAAAGTACAGTCACTTTATACAAGAGAAGTGCAAAGAGCTACTTAGAGGCCTTTTGTGTGCTTCTCAGCTCAGATAGACTAGGCAAACACCTACTGCCACTAAATAAATAATCCCAGTCCTCCTAATGTAAAAGCAGAGTAAAGGAGTGTCCAGAGTGAAATGTTACCACAAACAAACTTTAAAGATATGAAGTCCTACCACAAACAAATTTAAAGATATGGATACAGCAGTGTACAACAGCTTATAAAAGTGTGATTATTCAATAAACATATTTTGCTTTGTATAAATGAGCCAAGAGGCACTCAATTGTGCAGAATTTATAAAGGCTCTAGAAACAGGATAAGCCAATGAATAAGCCCTCCAGCCAATAAAACTTCATGCAGAAATTGGAAGTGTTTCCCCAACCTAAACAGACCCGGCTACCTCCCAGTGCACTTGATGGAAAATCCACTGACCTCTTGATGTAAAAACAAGTGCTTGCTAGAGTGTAAAAATATTCTTCTCTTATCATGTCTTCTCTTCTTTTGTCTTCTCTTCTCTAACTCATAAATTGCCCTTTCTCTTGCACAAACTGGCTGTTTAACCCATCTCCTGAACTATATTTGTCTCTGTCTTCTCCTGTCATTGCCTTTTTCCTAGACTAATCTTCATAATTATTTGTATGTTTCTCTTTATCCGCGAGCTGATTGTTAAATGTACTTATTTCCAGTCTCCCATTTTAGTCTCAAAACATTTCCCTAGATTGATGTAGCCCTCCTTTATGAAATCCAACATTTTGATTTTCTGGTTTTGATTTTTGCTTGTGTCCACCTCACCCATGATGAACCAAACTATTGCAATGTCATTGTCACCAGCCATGTTTTTACCTAAGTATGAAACTCCCACATTCATATCCCTGTACTTTCCAGTAGTAGCTGAATGAATTCCTCTTCCTTTGATGCCACCAGTATTTCATTCTGTCTTTCTGATCTAATTACATGAATGCACCAATTGTTTGTAAGAAATAAATTCAACATTCTTTTTCCTGCCTCAAAACATTACACATTACATAACCTGTCCATTGTCCTTTGTATCAACATTGGATTAACAGTGTGCTGCATTTAATCACAAAATCACACACTTTCTTCTTCCTGCTGCTAAGCATCGATTTTGTTTTCCTTTTGAGATTCTGCTTGCTGTTTTCTACAGTACAATCATTGAATGTTTCACAGTTTGTACTCTGCCTGTTGTAGACTGCCATCACACTCCCTAGCTTGCCCTTTCTTTCATCCTTGAACCTACTGATACATTGGGATCACCATATCCTAGTTTCTTTCAACAACTGCAAAGACTTCTAACAGATATATTATGCCTGCTTCCCTTTCTTGTATATCTGCTAGTAGCACCCTTATTTGCTTGCTTAAATTTCTAGAATTTCTTAATATGACTCAGCACCTTTTCTTGCCAGTCTTGTCTATCCAATCGTCTGCCTTTTTTCATTGTTATTCACCTTTTTCAACTTCTGTTTCATACCATGCATCACAGGGTTGTTGCACCCCTTACCTATCTACTGTATCTTCACTTTGTAATAGGATGTACATCAGATAATAATTTAAATGTATCATCTGACAGCAATGGACCACTTTTCTTCTGTTAACATTCCATGAAGCCATAGGTGCTAGGGAACTGTGTCTTTCAACAAGTGGTCATTTTAAATTCAGTATTCTGTTTTAATTAATATTATTACTTTTATCTCTCTAGCCAACTATTTTCCACACACTATCCATAGCAGCAACATTACATAGACTCATTACTTGCAAAACCACTAATTATTTTCTCTAATTCCTACTACTTAACTTTTGTTAACTAGGGCCATCCATATGGAAATTGTTTCCTTCATTATCCCTACATTTCTTTCCTTTTCTTTTTTCCTTCCCTTTTCCATATTTAATCCAGCCACTTCCATTCCACATTAATAGCACCCATGTTTGGTTATCTTCACTATTTCCTATCATACACTTGCTCTCCTGTGTTTGTACGTTTTCTAGCTCTCTTTAAGTCACCTGTTTTTTTTTTCACTGTATCTCTCACATATTTTTCTCTTCTTTTACCTCCTAAACATACTCCTTAAAAACTCTTTACTTTCTTGCTACATTTTCTTTACTTCTTACAGTTTTACTTCTACATGTTTGCTCACCAAAAATAAGTCAGTGACTAATTATTCAGTATGGTTATAACATGTTTACATTTTTTCATATAAATCAAAACTTCTCAACTCTTCACACTCAGACACAAATTTTTATTGTTGTGCAGTACGTTTAGCTCTTTCATCGTGCAAATTAACAAGTGAGTTTTTCAAAACTAAAAATCAGTACATACAAATCAATTAAATTTAAATATCCCCAATCATATGACCAAAATTAACCAATCATGACTATAAAATGAATTTCATTGAATAGGAAATGTGCTCTTGTTAAAAAATAATTGTGCAAATAATCAAAGAGAACATCTTTTATTTTTGAGAAAAGGAACAAAAAAATATTATCATTAATCCCTGGGTAAGTGGAAGCATCAAGTCTCATCTGCCAATGCACTTCTTCTTTTTTCCAAAAGCACTTTCCAAGGACCAGCTCTGTTGGTGGTATCAACCTCTGAGAGTGTAAAAAAAAAAAACTTCTTTAAGATAAAACAATTGTTGGCATGTTTCTACAGATCACTGATTTGACTCTTTTTTTTAAATATCCAAACAATGTTCATAAATGCTCTGATTGCTTAATTTTCTCTACAAAACATGCATCACGTGATACATTGAGCAATACAAACCACTGCTTTTGTGTTATAATCAAATTTGCCACTCTATGAAATAACCAAGTCATAATTTTTGACAGTGGTAGAGCAAACATCAAGAATAAATCTACACTACTTTATCTGGGAGGGGAAGACAGCAAGATTCAAGTGGGATAAGATGATTCTTCCAGTAGAAAAGGGCGGATTGGGATTACCCAATCTGAAGGGGTATTTCAGAGCTACACAGTTAAGACTCCTATAAATAGCACAAGCAGAAAACTATAAGTCAAATTGGAAAAGGATGATTATAAAACATGGCAGAAGCTCAAGAAACAATGAGAGACTGGGATTTTTGATGCAGGCCTTTAAGGAAAATAATAATAATCATAAAGAATATTATATTCATACAGTAGCAGAAAGTATTCTAAGAACTTAGCTAACACGGGAATGGAGAAAGGAAATCCTTCAAATAGGGATGACTGCAATTAGGGATACAGCCAATAGGCAAGAAGGGACTGCAATTTATTGGAGAAACTTGGAAAGGAACCAAGGTATTGAGAGCAAATAACTGCAGAGGGTAAAGGTGACAGAATGGGAAGATGCAGAGAATTTTTTTGGATTTCAGGATAGAGATCGCTTCCCTATCAGGGATTGATATCAAAGTATATCACAAAGAGAAAGAAATAGGGAAGTCCTAAATGAAAGACCAGCACTGGTAGAGTTTTTAATAGAATCTAGAACAGAAGCTGAAATTAAAAAAGGAACATTTAGAAGGGCATATAAAATATTGCATGATAACTATAAGAGTCAATCAGAGAAGTTTAGAAAGTATTGGGAAGAAAGACTGGATAAGCAATTCACAAAGAAGCAATGGAAGGATATCTGTATGTCTCAAAAATGTGCAACAAAATCTAGAAGATTCAGGATTTTTGCCTGGAAATGTTTACATAGATATTTTTATACCCCAAGTAGACTCCAAAGAATGTTTCCTCAGGTAGACAGTAAATGTTAGTGGTGTGAAGGGGAAGAAAGAGGTTATTGGGAACATATTTTCTGGGAATATGGTGAGTTGGTGAACTTTAAAGATTCCCTGTGGGATCCACTGTCATAGATACTGGTTGGGCAGATTGATCGGATGAAGGAGAAGATTTTTCTGAGCTATGATACAGAATCAGAATTACCTAGGCATGGTAAGGCCTGTGTCTAATAATGGTGACTGCCAAAAAAGCAATTACTAGAAAAAAGAAATCAAAATCTAAGCCAACTATACTGGAAGTAGTGAATATAGTGACAGAGATAAAACATGTTGTTACTGAGATCTTTAGAAAAGGGTAGGAACAAACTACATAGGAAAAATGGGAATTGTGGGAACAATACATACAAGGAAGGAATGAGGCCTAAAAGGCAGCAGGACTTAAATGAACTATGTAATGTTTGAGTGAGAAAGATTAGGTAGATTATAAGTGATGTATAATGTTTGAAACTGGGAGTGAGTCAGTATTGTTTGTGATGTAAAATACTTGTGACTAGGATTGTGTCAGTGTGGTTTGTTTTCATTTATGTAAATGTAAGACTGCATATGTAGTAAGTGATGGTTTAATGAAGATGTTTCTTGTTTAAAAAAGGCAGGGATTGAATAATTTATGTAATATTGCTTAGGTTTTATGATATATAGCAATACATATGAAGTATAATATTTATGTTAATATAGTTTGATTACTTTGATATGAATGTAAATTTGCCTATGTCACCTGATAATTCAACAAAGGTGTTTGAAAAAATAAAAATAAATCTACAATGACTGCACCATTTCAGCATTCTTACAGTAACTAGCTAGTTGCTTTCAGAACCTCCCACAATTTGTTTGATATTTGCACGTCCTCAAAATATAAACTTTGGTCTGTTCCAAAACATCTTAAAAAAGTTGGAAGAAAATCCTGCTAATTATTTTCTAATTAAGCTACAAATCTCAAGACTATGTCCTATAAAAATAGTAACAAACACATTAAAATCAACAAATTTTGTAACTGAACATTTCAAAGCAAAATTAGAATCATACAAAATAAGCCTGCACTGTACTTGATATCTTTGTATTACTCCAGCAACAGCTTCAATCAAATTAGACCTGTAACTTTTATCTATGAACATAGATTTTTAAAGTTCAACTACTCTTAAAAATCTCATCATCTGAAATAATGTGAGAAAGTCTTATCATTTGACCCTTAATGATACCTCTGTTTTGATGAGTAGGGTGACAACTATCCTAATGCAAATACAAGTTGCTGAAAGCAGACTTTTGAAAAATAGAAAACTGGAAGGAATTTCTTTCAAAATCCTTCCATATCTTAACATAGGTTCATAGATAGGTTCATAGATTAGAACTAAGCTAACTGCCCTTGCGAGCCATTTTAAGCCTAGCCAATTATCCCTTGTGAGACTCAAACCCTGCACCTTGTGTTTGTAAGGCAAACACCTTAACAATTAGGCCACCCTCCCAATATATTTCAAAGAAGTCAACCTTAAAAAAGATCTAGTATGCTGTATAATCCAAAATGCCAAAAATTCTGCTCTTGTGCCTCTCTACAATATAAAAATCTTGTCTTGGTATCTCAAACATAAGTTTAGTCTTGAAAAATACATACTCCTGAACAAACGTTGCCTTTCCCAATGTACCAAGACTGCATTAGCAAATACAGGTGCTACAAATCTTGTGTCCTATGAGGTTGAAATAAGTTCTCGCTACACATTGCAAATATATAAATGCACATGCTTTGGCATTCCTTTGAATGCCAATTATTTTACAGTACTAATTCTACATTTTATTCTTTCTGTGATGTACTATACCTGAAAATAAGAATAAGTCAAATCTTACTTTGTTATAATCTGGGATGAAAAGAACAGGCCTATATACAAAACATTCAAAAGAAGAAAAAATACACCAATTAGCAAATGTATAAATAAATAGCAGTAATTTAACTGGCTGAGTATTAATTAAATGAAAGTATGATTGGCAGGTAGTTAATAAGATCCAGCAGTTACTCACAATGTTATTTTCATTTTCATATTTTTCTAATAATCTTCCTAGAGGAGCTTAACATTTACATTCAAACATCTCTAATTTTTAAACTGTTACTTACATTGTTATATAAACTGAGTGAATTGCCGTTGAAATTTGCCAAAGAAATGAAAACTGTGTTTGTTATGTTTTTTCATTATAATAGCTCTTGATACTAGGAAAATAGCTGAGGAGTAATGATGTTTAATCTTTATTTATACAGACGTTGTGTGTGAACATTAAACAGTACTAAAAATATATATTTTTCCAATTGCCTTACAAATTTGGTGATACATTTGTATATTAAAAAACAATTTTATTCAGTGATGCACACTCTTAAGATATGTACAACCAGTCCAAGTTAATGCTTTTATGTCATCTCTGTTTCATTGCTATTTTTAGATTATACAACTGTAAACAGTAAAATATAGGAAAAGCACTTTGAACTGATGTAATAAATTTAGATTTATAACACTCCATATTTTCATATTACTAACATTTTTTTTCTCTTTTTCAATTTTTTTTTATTTCAAGGAATAGTATAGCAGATCACAAAGCATTATCGGCAACATTTAAAATATAAATATCCAAACAGTTTATATGATATGTACAAAAAAGGAAAAGCATAAACAGTATCAAAATAAACATAAATTCGCACATTGTCTAAATAAATGTTATACTCACAACTATGGGGTGGAATAAAAATGGCTGTCAAAAATGTAGCTGAATTTGTTACTGCTTAGTATTGAAAACCTTATATCATTAACCCTTCAAAATACATTCCTTCTTCTCCCTCGATTGCTAATAGGGTTGCTACACAGCAGTGGAAAATTTCTATACCAGTGGTACCCTTTTGTTATTGTCTGTCTTCTAGTTCTTAACATCTTTATGAGATGCCTTACGTTGACATACCTAATCCTTTAAGTAAATAAACAATTTTTTTTTTAAGTTGGAGAATCAGTTTTCATCCAATTATAATTGATGTTTTTTTCTTACAACTCTTTAAACAAATATCTAAGAGAGTCAGTTCATTTCTTGACCAACCTCTAACATTAAAATAAGAGACCAGGAAAACCGGAGCTTTCAACCAGAGCGTATTAGGCAATAGTTTATTACAGCTATATCCCGAATTCAATTCTAAATTTATCCAGTTTTGCATGACTAAAAACATGGATAACATCTCCTAATGACCTCTCTGTATGCTGCCAATATGGAATTACATTTGGAAATAAATGGTGTAACTCAGAAAGAGTGCAAATGTTCTTGAAGCAGTGGCACACCAGGACCCGGTACTTTCTGTACGCTATGGCATACCTAAATATGTTTTCACCCTTTCCTATGTGACAGAATTTGGATGTTTAGTCTCCTTTCCCATGCCTTCCCAATCTTGTAGACTTCTGTGCTGCAGTTTCATAGCAGTTTATAAGCTCCACTTATCAAGGGATCAGTTGAAGGGTCTTGTCCTTTAGCTTGAAATATCAGTGAAATTACCAGTGACATCTGATTTAGGATCTCTGCACATTTACAAACATTTAAATTCATGTTTTCTGCTTAGTGTTCTCAAAGATAAAGCTAGACTTATGTACCTATTCATCAGCTACTGCTGCTGTCTTTTCTCTAATACTGTTAACTCTCTCAAAGAGTTTTTGGAAATAAAAATTAGAATTCCACTCATATGCTTCAGCATCGATGTCTTTCAAACTGCATTATAAACCCTGTTAAAGATACCTTGCATATATCACATGTCCACAACTAATTTTCAAAGTTCTGGATTAGGTACACTACATCCTCACTATTACTAGAAATAATTAAATTGACTCACACTGTTCAGGGAAAGCCAGTATCTCATAGAAAATTAACCAAAAAAGTATATGTTTTCTTTAAAAAATAATTACACAAAGGATTAGCAGCCACTGAAAAATGCACAGTGCATATGGAAGAATCATTTTCTGAAACCGTTTATTTTTTAGAAATATCTCTAAGCCAAATACCTTCCATTGAGTTATAAATATTTCACAAGTCTGCCATAAAGATGGATATGCCAATAACAAGGTTACAGTCAAGTATTCTGCTGTAAGCATTCCCAATTATCCCATCTGTGACACCTCCATAAGTAAGGGGATCTCCTTCTACTGTCTGTTGGTGGGTTATAATTACCTTTGAATAGCCATTTATCTGGTACAGTTTTTTTTTAACCAGCACTCCTAGCAAATTAATACAACAGTTTAAAAATCAGAATTAAATATTTATCAGAGGTTAACATATACTGAAGCAGCTCATCTGCATATAAGGAGTTATGTCTTCCATTTTGTCAGAATTCATAAAATAACTACCTCACCTTCTGCAGTGAAAAAGTCAGCCATACAGAGAACAAACACAACCTGCTGGGTACAATACAATATTTTTATGGTTTACCTTTACATAGGCGAAATGCACTCGTGCGATTGCTCATATGAGCAAATCGTAACCAAGAAAAACAAAACTGCATCAGTTTCTAATGTTCGAAATCAGCAAATCGAAAAGCAGATTCGCTGATTTTTGAACATAAATGTCAAATAAGAAATGTGATGAAGTGTAATACAGGGGGCAAGCCCCTTGTGCCCTCGCACCCCCCCACTTTAATATACTAACTCCGGGATCTCACTACAGTGGGGAAAGGGACCATTTTCTGATTCCCACTATAGTGCAATCTGCCCCAAAATGCAGAATCTGAAATGAGCGAATGTCACTGTGCATTCGCTCATTGCACATTCAAACTTTTTGCATTCGACATTTGCAAACTTTGCAAATGTCCTTTCAAACATCTGCTGTTCGCCTGTGTGCAAAATGCACACATGAAAGTAAACCTATTTTTACACAGTCTGAGAGTTTAGACTCACTTTTAACCTGAGCACTTGAACCAACATAAATGTTTTGCAATTACTACTAACACTTTTGACATTAATAAGACAATCCTAAAATGATGCGTGTTTCAGAAAGAGAGGGATAAATATCATCCAAAGTCAAAGCAATCGAACACATAAATGAATTCTTTAAAATAGAATCTGCCACTGCTTTAAAATGTTAACATCACCTATTCAAATTACCTAATCTAAATATAATGCAACTGTCAAGGAAGAAATGTATAATTAAATCTTAAAACTTATAATTATATTAATTTAGGAATCCATTTTGATGAATTAAGACATTAAGATCCTTTATAATGCTTTAGTTAATTTTATAATACCCTATTCCAATATTTGTAGAATTATATAACTGAAATAACCGTATATGTAAAGTAAATTATTATAGTTATAATTCACCCTAAATTTAAAGGTTATACTAAACCCTTCCCACTTTCTTTGTAATTATATTGATGCAACAAAATATTTTAAAAACAAGTCTAGTGTCTGCACTTGTAGTTTATCAAATATAGTAATTCTCATAACTGATCATAATTAGTTAGGAAGTTACTAGGCTATTAGCCATCAGGCCCTTACAAGCCTAGCCAAGAACTTAGCCCATGTTCTGATAGGTTAGCATCCAATGCCCCTGTCCAGCAGGGACACAGGTGGAATCCCAGGCCATCCTGTTGGCCTAAATTAGTAGTTTTTGCACACAGTACTGTAGGATGCTTCATCTTTATCAGTACTCTAATGTTTTAACCCTTAGACATGCAAATCCTTGCCGCTTACTCTCCATCAAATAATTCCCCTTCTTCAGTATTTAATGAACATGTTTATTCATAAAATACAACATACAGATTTGCTTTCCTCCTTAAACTTATATTGCAAAATAATATCCTCTAGTGTCTCTAGTCTACCCTACTCTTGAATTATTAATAATTGTCGAAGCAGAATTTAAGTGTAATATAGTTATACATAAAAGTAGATTTTAACTCCATTAACATCGCCTTGATGGTTTCCTTTGTGTTCAAATGATTTTTATCAAAGTACAGCCGTATTATCTATAATGTAATCATTCTAGCAAACTGATTCAGTGATGTAAGTAAGGAATCTGCCAGGATTCAGCACCTACATTATAAACTGCATATCTTTTTCTCTTTGTATACATTAGAAACGAAAACACAATAGATTGGCAGAACTTCAAACAAGACAAATAGCAAGACTAAAATACAATAAGACAAAATATAGCCTGTTTATCCAACTTCAAATCAGGCTAGTAACTCATTTAAACTGAATTCAATAACGGTTTTCTTTTTTTAACTCAAACACTGAAAGTTAATGCATCACTAGGACTTCGCAGGATTTCTTTAAATTGTCAAGACAGAACAAATATTCTGATCAAGCCAGACAATATACAGAAAGAATTCCTGTCTGTGACTTTGGCATCACAGGTCAGCAAAGAAGGCAGTGTGGAAATAAGCAGAAAGGGCAGCCATAGCATTTCTGGGTTGATGAAGTATGAGGAATTCACTTTTGTAGTCAGACTTTGTTTGGTGTGCTTATAACCAAACTGGAGTTTATAAAATGGAATGTGAGTAACAAGTGAAGTTGTTGTGTAACTTCACTAATATGAAGCTACCAAGCACCTCCTGAAGTCAGAACTAGGGTGGAAGGAAGCACCATACTCCATATTTACCTCACACTGATAGTTCCTCATTCCTGCAGTCTCATGATAAAAAGGACACACACGCAGCCCTGACAAACTGAGGACTTTTTACTGGGCACTGAGGAAGCCTATTCATAAAGAAGGATCACTCTCAGCAAAACATGAATACCACAGTGTGTGTGTGTTTCTGTGTGTGTTGGATTGTGCATGAGTATGGCTGAGTGTTTCTTTGATTATAATAAAGTGTGGGACAGTCTTGTTTGTTGATAAGTGGATGTGTCTTTGTGTGTTTGTGTATATAGAGGAGTGCCTTTGCTATTATAATGCATGAGCTGCTAGGGAGAACAGTTGTGCAGTCAAGTTTTACAGCACTAGTGCTCGATTCAGAGACATGTTAATGAAATGATAATGAGGTCCTTCTTATTGTGGCCTAACTTGTGTCTGAGTTACATTTTCTTGCCATCTCACTAACTGACCAACCTGCTTTGAACACAGTGTAAGTAGAAAGCTTTTCTTTGAATCCCAGGGTATAGACTCCAAGATCACTGAAACATCTGAGCATACCATAAGCTACTTAATCAAAGTTCTTTCTGATCACTTTTAGAAATAAAAAATACCACCTCACGCAAAGCAAAATTGTCATAGCAACAGGAAATAAATTGTGTACCTCCTTGCATACTGCCCACCAGATACATTCTGTCTCCAATGATCATCAAAACTGCCACAACGGGTTGCTTTCATATCAATGATAAATCCAAAAATTTAACTAAGATGCAGTGCAACACTAAACAAGGAAAACATATGAGGGGGCATGAGCGCCTTCCCGAAAATAAACAGCCAGCTGCATTGAGCACTAAGACAACAAGGAACTCATTTCACCATGCTTAGAATAAAGCACAAAATTATCACACAAAAAAGCAAATAATCACAAAACTAAGTAATGCTGAATGCAGAACCATTGGGTCAATGCCTTTTATGAAATTACATCCAAGAAAACTGTGCACAGAAAGCAACTGTACACATTTTCACAAACCAACATAATGGGGAACTCAAAGAATGCACCTTGATCATGCCACCATTTTGTCATAGCAGCCCTACCTCAGTGCAATCTCCCATGACATCAAAGTGTGAACTTCTGCTCAGCTAGGTTCAAAATGCAATACGTAGTGTGTTGAAGAAGATTTAATTTCATTAAGCCAGAAGTGACAAGTAAAATTTTTAATATATTATAAATAATCATTTTACTAATTAACATATACTGAATATTCTGTAATAAAAGCAGTAAAAAATATTCAAAAGTTATCCTATACATATTGTAAACCAAGAAAATTTGTTAAACTTTTACTGTAAAGCATAAAACACATATCTTACTAAAAACTAAACTAATATAAAGTTAAAAAATGATAAACAGCTCTCCTCATTTCTCACATGGAATCAAAGAAGGGTGAACCTGAAATATATACATATCTATATAAAATATGACATAAAACAGATAATACATTAAATATCCCCTTTATTCAAAGTTAAGTAGTGATGAAGCTAGCTTTGGACTTCCTTGTAACAATAACTTAATTCCATTGGAATGTATTATAAGTGAAGGGCAACAATAGACCCCTGACTCAATCTCAGAGAGTAAGATGTTGTTTTTGATAAAGCACAGAACACACATTTTTAACCATTGAACTGAAAATTCCACAGCTGGTAGAAACAGTTATAATCTAGAATGATATAATACATGGGCTTTTTAGGGTGTTGATTTGAAGCCAGCAAGCCTTTTTTTGTCATACTTTTAAAATCATAGCCACTATCCTATCTTAGTAATGTTCTTATTTTATTTTAGCTGGTGAGTTCATCCAGTCAGTTTTCAGTATCACCTGCATGTCCAGGAATGACATCAAATTTGCCATTATGGATCTAGCAGGAGCAACAGGACATGATAAAATGTTGCAAGATATCTGTGAGCTCTCAGTTCTCATGGCCAGAGCATTTTAAAGGATAAGAGCCTTGGATATGCATCCTGTGAGAAAATTCACATAATTTTCCCCTGCCATCTTTTCTGGTACACTTCAGAATCCTGATATTATTTTCCCTGCTTTTGTTTTCCAGACCTTCTCCTTTCCCATTCAGTAAAGTATTGTGTTACAAAGAAATATGCATATATTTCTTTTCTAACGTCTGCAGACAGCATAATTCAAAATATTTAATGCCTTTTATCTGTCAGCCTAATTTATTGATTTTGTCTGCTGGTCAACATTTTCTTGTATAAAATCCCCTTTACACAGAATTCATTAATTTTAATCAGTTCTTAAAGATAATAAATGACTGCTGAATATTGTTCTCTAAAGAAAAGTTTTTTTTTGTTTTGTGTGTGTGTGTGTGTGTGTGTGTGTGTGTGTGTGTGTGTGTGTGTGTGTGTGTGTGTGTGTGTGTCAGTGTGTTCCTTGTTTCCTTCATCCTTATTCAAGCAGTTCATCCACCAAAATATTCTGAGAAAAAAATCATACTTTGAGACAAAATATAAACAAATAATTGGTATTAATAAAAGAGTAATCTGAATGTGAGAGAATTCTTTCATGTCAGAATTAGGAGTATTGGTTCAACACTGCCTTCTGTGCTTTCTTCTTGGAATGATCTCCTATGATGTATCATTTGCTGTATTTCTTTTATTTTTCTCTGTAAACGTTCTAATCTCTTCTTTGTCTCTCGAATTTTTCTTTTGATGACATCACTGAAAATTGGACTATTCCGATATACACAGTCTGATAAAATAAAATAAAATTAAGTTAAATTAAAACAAATAAAACGGATAATTGTCACTGGTAAATATTTTATTTTCCTTTAATAATTTCTCTGTTTACATCTTGTATGAGTTTTATCAATGTTCATTAATTAATCAATTTTAGTCCTCTAATTTCTCTGAATTTAGCTAAATGCACAATCATTGTGTTAAGTCATTTGTGAAAATAATTTATTATATTTTAAATCACAATGAAATGTTTATATTTTTACTTTGTGTTATTTCAACATCTGTGAAACTAGTCCTCAACTACTGTAAAATGTAATTATAAAATGTAACAATTTGTACACTTGTCGTAAGTGTGATCCTGACTGATGTCACTGCATTTTGTTTGTCTCCTCAGCACTGTTACTTTGTGCCTTAGAACCTGGGTTATGGCTGAAAAGAGTCCTCCAGCCAGCCCACCTACCCTAAAATAAGGTGGAGTTATAACCTCTTTGAACTTGAGGACATATCAGAAAGTATAAGTTGTTCAAGGTGGGATTTTCTATCCATCACAGAGAGATGGTTGTCAAAGGAAATTCTGTTATTATCATAAGTACCCTAGTCTCTGATAACTGAGTCAGATGTAAGTGAAAGTTATGTATACAGTAATTATTACTGATGCTAAATTGACGAAAGTAAACCATGCTGCATTTCTTGTCATTGAGGGTAAGCCCTTGATTAAAACACTAAGCACCTTAATCTAGCACTTGCTGGAGAATATGAGTATCAAATGAAATTTGGCAACCATTCCCAGCTTGTGATTCAGCAGCAAATTTGGTTAGCCACAGTCCATTGATATCAACTTTCATGGCAGAGAAATATAATTAAGCACTCAAGCCATTAATTTCTCAGCCAGGCACTTGCTCAAAACTCATAGCAAACACTTATAAACCCTAGCACTACAGAAGGACAAGGCTCTCAATTCGACCTTACCAGCCATTCAGTAAAACAGTTTACTGTACCTATCCAGGTATGTCCAAAGGGCAGTTTCAGGTGTACTCTCCAGTCCAACTGGTGAATCTGGACATTCTGAGGCAATGTTACAACTGCCTCATGTACACAGACAACCCTCTCCTCCTACCACCATACACTAATACATGTAAGAGATGCAATTATACAGCCAAACTGGAGGCTAAGCTCTCTCAACCCAAGACTGGATAAGACAGTCAAGAGGAGAAGGGAAATACTGACATCACACCACTTGTCTTACATAGACCCATTAAACCAGCACCGGCAAAAAAACACACGTAAATACATGAAAACATACTTGGAGGCTCTAAATAAAAATCTGCAAAAGCAACAGAGCCCTTCAAAGCAGACATCCAAGCAACCTCCATCCCTCAACACAAACCATGAAACACATACTTCACTAAACCAGTGTGCCATGCAATCACAGCCCTCAAAGCAAAATAACATACCCAACATACTAGTAATAGGTGACCCTATAGTCAGGCACACTGACATCCCACTCACTAGGCTGAATAAGGAGAAGGTTACTGTTAGCTGCCTGTCGGGTGCCAGGTTCCGCCACATAACACAAGCACTCAGGTCACTCCAGAACAAGTACAAATATGACTCTGTCATTGTCCATGTTGGTGTGAAAGACCTGAGCTGTACCTCCCTGGACTACATGAAAAGAGACATGGAAGAGCTCTCTGATCACATAGCCCAGGCCGGTATGACCCTGACCCTGAGTAGCATCCTGCCCTCACCAAGAATGATACCATGGTATAATGAAAAAATTATCAATTTCAACAATTGGCTAAGTTTCTGGTGTCATTCAAAGGGGATCCAGTGTCTGTCTGCCTTGGATGACATGCTCGACAAGCCATGCTGCTTTGCTAGAGATGGTTTGCACCTATCACCCTTAGGCTTTTGAATACTGGCCAAGGCTCTTGCCACCCCCATAGTGCCTTTTTTAGGCAAGGCTCAAAAGGAAAACCCACCACCATGAATAGCACAAGTAACAAAAATCTGAGGGTAATACTACTCAATGCCAGAAGTCTAAACCTCAAAATGCACACACTTGAGGCACTCCTCAGTATGGAGAAAATTGATATATGTGCAGTAACAAAAACCTGGTTTAAGGCTCCAGAGAGAACCCCAGCACTACCAGGCTACAACACATACCATACATTTCTGCCACAGAACCTGGACCAAAATACAAAAGGCGGGGGAGTATCCATATTCATCAAGGATACCCACACCTCCAGGTTAGTGGCACAGCACGATGCTTCAGAGATTATTCATGTGCAACTAACAACAGGCAAAACTGCAATTCAAATTGTAGCTTGCTACAGATCACCCACCATAACCCAGGACCCCCATTCCGCATTTCTGAAAACACTGGGTAACATAAAGGTCCTACCAAACACCCTAATATTGGGTGATTTCAACTACCCAAACATTAACTGGGAGAACTACTCAAGTACTAACTCCCTTGCTCAACATTTCCTAGAATTTATAAACTCAAACACCCTGGAACAACTGGTCAGCACTCCCACCAGAGGTGAAAACATATTGGACCTGGTCATCACCAACATTAGTGACCAGTGTTCCACACCAGAGGTCAACCCCTCGCTGGTTAGATCTGACCATAAACAAATCACTTTGGATATCCATATTCCGCCCCCACCCCCGATCGAAGGAAACCACCATGAAAAACTTTTGAAAAGCAAACTTCACGTTACTTAAGTTGGAGGCGGAAAGTTTCAAAGCCCCCATGCTAAAGGATAACGCTGTCCAAGCTGCAAAATCCTTTACTAATGCATTCTATGGGCACCTACAAGAACACATGGATCATGCTATCCCAAGCAAAACCAAGACTCACTCCTCTAAGAAAAGGAAACCAGTCTGGTGGACCCCTGCCATAAACAAGCTATACAATAGGAGGAGGAAACTAGTACAGAAAAGAGTAAAATCCCAAGAAGGGAAGACATCCCTGATCAGTGTCAGCAAGAAACTATGATCCCTCATAAAATCGTCCAAGGCAAGCTTTGAAAGAAAACCTGCCAAGGACTCCAAAGATAACCACAAGGCATTATTTAGCTATGTCAAGAATCTAAGTGGCAATGCTCAGATCTGCTCGGAGTTAGTGCAGAATGGCACAAAATGCACTGAACCAACCGATATTGCCAACATCCTGGCAGACAGGTTCAGTGCAAACTCCACCCTTTCACCCCCAAAAGGGCCCATAACCATACCAGAAGAATGTAGAGCCCCTGAAATCACAGACACTCAGGTTAAAATAGCCCTCTCCAAAGCCAAATCACAGAATCAATGGGACGGGACGGTGTCCCAGGCTGCATCCTACACAAGCTCAAAGACGAACTAACCCCTCACCTAAACACACTTTTCAAACTCAGCCTCTCCACAGGCTACATACCCATAGAGTGGTGCACAGCAATGGTTATTCCACTCCACAAAGGTGGAGCCACAACAGACCCTGGGAACTATCGCTCTATAAGCCTGAGTAGCTTGGTCTGCAAGGCTATGGAGCACATCATCATGGAACTCATTAACAGAGAAATTGGGAACCTCCAAACACTGAACCCTACCCAGTTTGGCTTTGTTAAGGGCAGATCATGCCTCTTAAACCTGGTGGACTTCTTTGAGACAGTTACCAAGGCTATAGATGAGGGAAAGGTGGTACACACAGCCTACCTAGACCTCGCAAAGGCCTTTGATACCATTCCCCATTCTGGTATTATAAACAAGCTGACCAGCCTGAACATAAACCCCTATGTCACAAGATGGGTTGCCAATGGCATGGACAGAACCCACATGGTGAGAGTTGCGGGAGCTAGGTCTGACTCTAAACTGGTTTCAAGTGGTGTTCCCCAGGGCTCAGTCTTAGGACCCCTCCTGTTCGGCATATACTTCTCAGAAATACAGACAAGCACAGGAGGACTATGGCTGACCAAGTTTGCAGACGACTGCAAACTAGGGGCTATAATTGATTCACCGGCTGACACAGACATCCTCCAAAAGTGTCTCACTGAGCTGGATACTTGGTGTCAAAATCATGGCCTCAAGCAAAATGTCAAAAAGTGCATAGTTATTCCCTTTGGAAATAACAAAGTACCCACAAACTACCACATAGGTGGTAGTCCCCTAAATACGGAAAATGTAATAAGGGATCTGGGGACCCAAGTAGATAGTAATCTCTCCTTTGATAATCACATTGCCAAAGTGGTTAGAAAATCCTTCTATGTGGCCCACCTAATCACAAAATGGTTTGCATCCAGATCAAAAGAGGTCATTGTGCCCCTCTACTCATCACTCATCAGATCCATCATAGAGTACAATGCCCCATTTGGGGTGTACCTTACAAGGCACCTGCAACAGCTGGAAAGACCAGAGAAGTAACTCACCAAGAGGATCACTGGCCTCAAACAGATGCCCTATGCAGCTTGCCTGAAGAAACTCCAGCTGTACTCGGTTGCATACCGCCTGCTGAGAGGAGATCTCTGCCTGACATACAAGACCAGGTCCAACCCAAAATTGATGGACATGCTCCACCTAAAGAAAATCTTATCCCCTTGAGCCACATGCTCTAGGGATCTAAACCTCACCACAACAATAAATAGGATGTGCTGGAGGGATAGATTCCTGTCCCAGAGACTTCCCATACTTTGGAACAAGATTGCAATCTACATTAGGCAGAGCTCCTCACTAGCACTCTTCAGGAGAAACCTTGACGAGTGTATGGGAAACAGAAAGTTTACCCCGGGGATCACTTCAGTGGCACTGCTGGACAGAGGCACAGGGAACTAATTTATGGGGGTGGCGAAAGCCAACACATTCTGGCTAGGCTTATAAATGCCTTGGGGCAGATAGCCTTGTACCTACCTATGAACCTATTAACCTATTGGTTAGAACTGTAGTTGTTTGTATCCTGGTTGCTAAATGCTTAATTAAGAAGCTATGACTCAACAAGCATTACTCAGCCTTTCATTATAAAGCTTTGTGCTCTTGGGATTGCCTGAGAAAAAGTAATGGGGTAAATGTTGGTTACCTTCCCAACAATTTAATTTAATTTTTAACTTCTGGTAACTAGTTCAAAACCCTAACTATAACAAATTTTAAGGATATGACAACATTTGTACAGTTTATTTAAACCCTAATAAAGCATCACTGTTAGTTTAACATTCGTGTTTGAATTAAACAACAATCACTTTTTAGTGTTCTTTGTGTAGAGTTGCTGAATCAGCTAGCCCTTTTAGTAATATTTTGACTTTCAAAATCTGATATCTCTCTCAAAGGCATTTAAAGTTTGGACCTCTTTGTAGTTCACATAAAAAAATTTGAAAGCAAAAAATATGAGAAGGAGAGAAATCTATATTTCATCAAGTTTTTGTCACAGACATTCAGTCAGTGTCAATAAATGAAGAACCAGGAATCTCCACAGACCTTTCCAAAGCAGCACACAATAACTGAGGCTGCCACATATTCTCTTCTACTCTTAATGGCTGATGAGACAAGGAACCGAAATTTAGTAACATTATCAAAATACTACCCTTTCTTCTAACTGCTCAGCATTATGTTCTGTAGAAAGAAAGTATCGGAAGTAGTAGGTACTGTTGCTGGTTGCACAGTGTTGCTGGGCCTATTAACATGCATAGCATAAGGATGAACACCATCTATAGACGTGCATATGTATTCCAGTTTCATTTCTGGGAACACAGATATGGATGAAGTGACAAAGCTCTCCATATCTTGGCGTATAACCTATCTTTATTCAGATATAAATTTACCTCCAAACATCTTACTTCACCACACATACCACATTGCATTGTGAGTTACTTCTCATGGACAGTTCAACAGAGTACCAGCCCAGTTTCCAACTTTAGCTAACTAATAACACTGTAAGCACATCCCTTTGCTTTCTAGCATCCCTAATAACATATTTCCAAAAGCTCCTTACTGCCAGTTCCTTCATCACCGGAACCTTCAGTACCGTTACATACTTTCATCTTCAGTGACCAACCTAACATCCACGTAAAGAGCCCATCTGCATCCAGTACTGACACTTTGTGTTCCCTGTCACAAGGAAAAGGGTCTTCTTCCTCAATGTCATCAACAACTTCTTCCCTTAAATTTTGTGCATGCAGTTTCAGGCTGGTGTGTGTGTGTGTGTGTGTGTGTGTGTGTGTGTGTGTGTGTGTGTGTGTGTGTGTGTGTGTGTGTGTGTGTGTGTGTGTGTGTGTGTGTGTGTGGGCACACCAGCTACTTACGCACAGCCACATCTATCCAGTTTTATATACTGTGTGAGGATAACACTATGAAACAAAAAAATCTTAAGCACTCTGCATTTATAACATTTTGAGAGATGAAAACTGCTGTATCAAAAAACAAAAAACAATGTATGCTATGTTCATTTTAGTAAGATTAGGCTTCTTGTTTCTTTATAGCCCTTTAACATTCTTTATGCAATCTTCTAAATGCCCTCTGTGACATATATGCTGACCTATGTCCAGTATCCTTCATGCAGTAGATTTGGATATGCCTAGGGTCTAACCTGTAAGCTACAAAAATATTTTCATGGCTAAGATCTGGAGTGGCATTCTAATTGCGCACCAACTTCTATTTGGCACGAGGCCCACACAGTGTCACAGACTGTTTCCAGAATGGCTGTATGTATCCTTTACCAGTCAAGGAGCTCTTGACCAATCAGTGCAATGGATTTATGTCTAGCATAGAATTAACTGTAGCAATTGTACCTATCTAGGTCTGTATTACATTAACCAGGCACATTCCTTTTGCTCAGCCTTGTACACTGTATTTTGTACTACTTGCTGAGTTGTTTGGCAGGACTATAATTGTTTGCATTACAGTGCTAACCAGCATACTGTAAACCATTTGTAATGTTCAGAAATTATAATGCCATCCTGGCTGACTTTCCTGTATTTCTCATTACTGTACAGACAACTCACTCCCCATAGGCTTCATGTACCTGCATTTTATGTTTGAATAATAGGAGTTGTTTTGCCAGTTTTGACTACACCAAACTGATTTACAGGGCTTTAGGCAATAATTATTTTATACCTTCATAAATCCTTCTTGGTGACCAAGGAACCTGTTGGATGCAGTTTCTCCATTAAAGGCATCCTCGTGAGAGTTAACTCATTGTGAAGAATGCAGGCATATATGGTAATCAACTGAGAAGAGAGAATTTTCTTGATGTACTACAAAGAAACAAGCATGCACAAAAAGCTAATGATAACACAGTACATCCAGAATTTTTGTGTGATGTATGAATATTTGTGCACATTTTTAAATATTCTCTCATCTAATGATGTATTCTGCATGAAAGTGGAGTCGTAGTCACAAATAGCATTACAATAAGGTAAAAGCACATCAGATTTTTTGGCTCAATATTTGCTGTTTCCAGCAGTGAAATCACATCAACTCATAAATGTTAAAGGCTGTCTTAAATGCAGAAGATACACCCGCTGTGTGGCAGTTTTAATTTAAGCTGATTACTGTAGCAAGTACTAAAAAAATGTTTATAACTTGCACTTTATTAACTGCAGTACACTTAATGTTTATCTGGTCAGTATCATGCTCCTTACATAATGTAGACACTTTAAATAAGTACTCAAGAGAAAGTTCCAAATGTAACACAGCGGTTATGCTACATACAATGATAACTTTGTTTTAAGGTACTTACAGAGTTCAGACACAAAACAGTTACAGTACTACTAATTCTAAAGAATGACCCTGATTTTGCCTAAATGCACAAGAATTATAGTAATAAAACTATTTCTGTATATATATATATATATATATATATATATATATATATATATATATATATATATTTAAATTGAGGGTAAAAAGGAAATTGATTTGCATGTACTCACTTCTGACTTAGGTTCATAAGGAAGTACTATACAGTCAGTCTGCTGATCAAGCATATCCAAAAACCACTATTCAAAAATTCACACCAGCTTCAAGGAGGGCAAGGCAAAGCAAGACACAGCAGAGAAGTTGTGTCAGCCCAGCAGTTATCTAGGCTTACCTTGAAGGTGGCAAGGGTGCTACTCTACTTAACACTTTGTGGAAGTTTGTTCCAGATGTGAGTGAAATTAATCTATTATGCCAGCATGTCCTATTTATCTGTTGACAAAGGTTTAGTTGATTTAACAAGGTATTTCAGGTACCATTTATTCTGTGAAAGAATAGGAGTTCAAAGAGAACTGGATCTTTCGTGCCGAGAAAGGCTACACATAGATCTCCATGGAGGAGTCTGTGAGGCCTAGTATAGAGAGAAGACTGCCAGTCTGTCCTGATAACCAAGATTCTTGGGTTCATTGATCTTTTTTAGTTATGAATCCCTGAGGACTCTCAAGAGACCAAAAGGTGCATTATATCCAGGAGTGAAAAGGGATTAAGAATTCTTTGGATCAAGCTGAGATGCTTTTGGAAATTAGATGAGGCAGACAGAAGACTTTCTGAACTACTACAGGCACATGATGGTCAAATAATAAGTGCCTACATCCTTTACAATAATGTCTGGTTAGACGGGTATGTCACCGATATGGTATGTGACAATGTTTTGTTTACCAAAATTAATTATGTTGCCTTTTTCCATATTTAATTTGAGACCATAGCACCAATTGTTTACATGATCTCACCCTTGTTGGAGCAATGTGAGTCAGTGGAAGATCGAATAATAACAGCCAATTTACAATCATCTGCAAGCGTAGATAATCACAGGCCAGGAGTTTTGGCCTGAAGGTCTGAGAAATAGATGCCAAATAGGAAGTAGCACCTATGACTCTAACCACATAGTTTCTGTCAAACAACCAGTTAGCTATCTCTGCACAGCATAAGGATTTATATTCAGATTCAAAGCTGTAGTACAAAAAAATAAAGGTTCTCAAACTTCCATTTCATATTGTATGAGGGAAAAGGTCTTATTTTCTTTTTAAACTGCAGCAAACCATTTAACCTACTGCATTCATAACAAGTGGCTTCAACAATTTGTGCCACACACGGAGCACTAAAGCTCTTCAGTCCTGACCATAAAACCAATGCTAGCTTTCAGTTCTGAATGCAGGTAAGGCAAACTGAATACTAGTAATGCATTAAAGACCAACCAGCATCTACTGATTGCATCTCCTAACACTTTGCATCCACGTAACTGCTCTTCCATTCAGATTTACAAGTCAATAATTGGAGAAATAGTCCCAAATGAGAGTAGTGCATGGGGAGTGGTGCTAAAGGCCTTGGCTAGGTCCAGATATACTTGAACGTACTGCATACACACTATTCATTGCCTTGGTTACTTTTTCTCTTTTTAGTTATTTCCTAGTCGTGGTTTTACCATTCCACTTCCTATAAGGTATCTCAAATATTTGGCTTCTGCCATACCCAAATTGCTTGTTTTAACATTCCTGGTAATGCCTACATGAGTAATAGATTCTATCATAGCCTATATGTTTGATAAGTGTGACTCTCAGTCCTCTGTAGGGATGTTCACGTCATCTAGGTATGTAGAAGCATATCATAAGCGGGACTTTAGTATTTTATCCTTCAGTCCATGAAGGGCAACTGGAGCTCGAGGTAGGCCAAATGTTATCACTGTGTAATGAAATAAGTCTCCAGCTGTCACAAAAACTTTTTTTTTTCTAGCAAAGAGGAAAGCAGTATCTGCCAATATCTTTTTAATCAAGTCTAATATTTCTACCAATCTTACTTTTCCTTAATTCTCTACCAGCTCATTATTTCTGGGCATGGGATAGCTATCGACATTAAAATGCTATATAGTTTCCTAAAGTCTTTACAGAACTGGATGCTTACATCAGGTTTAGGAATGATCACTATTGATCGGCTTCATTTACAATGAGACTTGTCTGTTACTCCTACTTTGAACATATTTTACACTTACTCTTTGTTTGTTTGTTTCTGTAACTCTAGCTCTCTGTCGCTTCCCATTATAACCTTCTCTCCAGGTATTGCCTCCTTGCTATGTTACATCAGTTACTTCTCCCACCATGTCTGAGAATACTTATTTACTTCTTATAGGTTCATAGGTCCATAGGTAGGTACTAGGCTATCTGCCCGAAGGCATTTATAAGCCTAGCCAGAATTGTGTTGGCTTTCGCCGCCCCCTTAGATTAGTTCCCTGTGCCTCTGTCCAGCAGAGCCACTGAAGTGATCCCCGGGGTAAACATTCTGTTTCCCATCCACTCGTCAAGGTTTCTCTTGAAGAGTGTTAGCGAGGAGCTCTGCCTAATGTAGATTGGAATCTTGTTCCAAAGCATGGGAAGTCTCTGGGACAGGAATCTATCCCTCCAGCACATCCTGTTTATTGTTGTGGTGAGGTTTAGATCCCTAGAGCATGTGGCTCGAGGGGATATGGTTTTCTTTAGGTGGAGCATGTCCATCAATTCTGGCTTGTACATGACCTTGTATGTCAGGCAGAGATCACCTCAGAGTAGGCGGTATGGAACCGAGTACAGCTGGAGTTTCTTCAGTCGAGCTGCATAGGGCATCTGATTGAGGCCAGTGATCCTCTTGGTAAGGTACTTCTGTGGTCTTTCCAGCTGTTGCAGGTGTCTTGTAAGGTACATCCCAAATGGGGCGTTGTACTCTATGATGGGTCTAATGAATGAGGCGTAGAGGGGCACAATTACCTCTTTTAATCTGGATGCAAACTCTTTTGTGATTAGGTGGGCCACATAGAAGGATTTTCTAACCACTTTGGCAATTTGATTATCAAAGGAGAGATTACTATTCACTTGGGTCCCCAGATCCCTTATTACGTCTTCCATATTTAGGGGGCTACCACCAATGTGGTAGTTTGTGGGTACTTTTCCAAAGGGGATGACTATGCACTTTTTGGCATGTAGCTTGAGGCCATGGTTTTGACACCAGGTATCTGTCTCAGTGAGACCCTTTTGGAGGATGTCTGTGTCAGCCAGAGATTCAATTATAGCCCCTAGTTTGCAGTCATCTGCGAACTTGGTCAGTCATAGACCTCCTGTGCTTGTCTGTACCTCTGAGAAGTATATGCCGAACAGGAGGGGTCCTAAGACTGAGCCCTGGGGAATGCCACTTGTAACCGGTTTAGAGTCAGACCTAGCTCCCGCAACTCTCACCATGTGGGTTCTGTCCATGAGCCAGTTGGCAACCCATCTCGTGACATAGGGGTTTATGTTCAGGCTGGTGTGCTTGTCTATAATACCAGAATGGGGAATGGTGTCGAAGGCATTTGCGAGGTCTAGGTAGGCTGTGTGGACCACCTTTCCTTCATCTATAGCCTTGGTAACTGACTCAAAGAAGTCCTCCAGGTTTAGGAGGCATTATCTGCCCTTTCCAAAGCTGAACTGGGTAGGGTCCAGTGTTTGGAGGTTCCCAATGTCTCTGTTAATGAGATCCATAATGATGCACTCCATAGCCTTGCAGACCAAGCTAGTCAGGCTTATAGGGTGATAGTTCCCAGGATCTGTTGTGGCTCCATCTTTGTGGAACAGAATAACTGTTGCTGTGTGTCAATCTATGGGCATGTAGCCTGCAGAGAGGCTGAGTTTCAACAGTGTGTTTAGTGATGGGTTAGTTCATCTTTGAGCGCGTGTAGGACATAGTCTGGGACACCATCTGGTCCCACTGATGCTGTGTTTTTGGCTTTGGAGAGGGCTGTTTTAACCTGAGTGTCTGTGATTTTAGGGGCACTACATTCTTCTGGTATGGTTATGGGATCTTTTGGGGGTGAGAGGGGGGTGAAGTTTGCACTGAACCTGTCTGCCAGGATGTTGACGATATCAGTCGGTTCAGTGTATTTTGTGCCATTCTGCACTAACTCCGAGCAGATCTGAGAATTGCCACTTAGATTCTTGACAAAGCTAAAGAATGCCTTGTGGTTATCTTTGGAGCCCTTGGCAATTTTTCTTTCGAAGCTAGCCTTGGATGATTTTATGAGGGATTGTAGTTTTTTGCTCATACTGATCAGGGATGTCTTACCTTCTTGGGATTTTTCTCTTTTCTGTACTAGTTTCCTCCTTCTATTGTATAGCTTGTTTATGCAGGGGTCCACCAGACTGGTTTCCTTTTCTTGGAGGAGTGAGTCTTGGTTTTGCTTGGGATAGCATGATCCATGCATTCTTGTAGGTGTCTGTAGAGTGCATTAGTAAAGGATTTTGCAGCTTGGGCAGCATTATCCTTTAGCATGGGGGCTTTGAAACTTTCCACCTCGGTCTTAAGTAACATGAAGTTTGCTTTTGGAAAGTTTTTCACAGTGGTTTCTTTGTCCAGGGGTGGGTGTGGAATGTAGATATCCAGAGTGATTAGTTTTTAGTTAGCTCTAAGCAGCAAGGGGTTGACCTTCGATGTGGAACACCAGTCGCCCATGTTGGTGATGACCATGTCCAATATGTTGTCACCTCTGGTGGGGGTGTTGACCAGTTGATCAAGGGCATTTGAGTTTATAAATTTTAGGAAATGTTGGGCAAGGGAGTTAGTACTTGAGTAGTTCTCCCAGTTAATGTTTGGGTAATTGAACTCACCCAGTATCAGGGTGTTTGGTAGGACCTTTATGTTTCCCGGTGTTTCCAGAAATGCAGAATGGGGGTCCTGGGACATGGTGGGTGATCTGTAGCAAGCTACAATTTGAATTGCAGTTTTGCCTATTGTTAGTTGCACGTGGATGATCTCTGAAGCATCATGCTGTGCCACTAACCTGGAGGTGTGGGTATCCTAAATGAATATGGATACGCCCCCGACTTTTGTATTTCGATCTGGGTTTTGTGGCCGAAATGTATGGTATGAGTTTTAGCCAGGTAGTGCTGGGGTGCTCTCTGGAGCCTTAAACCAGGTTTCCGTTACTGCACATATATCGATTTTCTCCATACTGAGGAGCACCTCGAGTGTGTGCATGAGGTTTAGACTTCTGGCATTGAGCAGCATTACCCTCAGTTTTTTGTTACTTGTGCTATTTACGGTGGGTGGGTTTGTCTTTTGAGCCTTGCATAAAAAAGGCACTGTGGGGGTGGTAAGAGCCTTGGCCAGTATTCAAAAGCCTATGGGTGACAGGTGCAAGCTGTCTCTCTAGCAAAGCAGCATGGCTTGTCGAGCATGTCATCCCAAGCTAACAGACACTGGATCCCCTTTCAATGACACCAGAAGCTTAGCCAATTGTTGAAATTGATATTTTTTTATTTATACCGTGGTATCATTCTTGGTGAGGGCAGGATGCTACTCAAGGTCAGGGTCATACCAGCCTGGGCTATGTGATCAGAGAGCTCTTCCATGTCTCTTTTCATGTAGTCCAGGGAGGTACAGCTCAGGTCATTCACACCAACATGGACAATGACAATGACAGAGTCGTATTTGTACTTGTTCTAGAGTGACCTGAGTGCTTGTGTTATGTGGCGGATCCTGGCACCCGACAGGCAGCTAACAGTAACCTTCTCTTTGTTCAGCCTAGTGAGTGGGACGTCAGTGTGCCTGACTATAGAGTCACCTATTACTAGTGTGTTGGGTATGTTATTTTGCCTTAAGGGCTGTGATTGCATGGCACACTGGTTTTGTGAAGTATGCGTTTCATGGTTTGTGTTGGGGGTGGAGGTTGCTTGGGTTTCTGCTTTGGAGGTCTCTGTTGCTTTTGCAGATTTTTATTTAGAGCCTCCAAATATGTTTTTGTGTATTTATGTGTGTTTTTTGCCAGTGTTGGTTTCATATGTCTATGTGAGACTGGTGATGTGATACAAGTATTTCCCTTCTCCTCTTGACTGTCTGGTCCAGTCTTGGGTTGAGAGAGTTTAACCTCCAGTTTGGCTGTATAATTGCATCTCTCACATGTATTAGTTTTTGGTGGTAGGAGGAGAGGGTTGTCTGTGTACATGAGGCAGTTGTAACACTGCCTCAAAATGCCCAGATTCACCAGTTGGACCAGAGAGTACACCTGAAACTGCCCTTTGGACATGCCTGGATAGGTACAGTGAACTGTTTTACTGATTGACTGGTAAGGTCGAATAAAGAGCCTTGTTCTTCTCTACAGTATAGGGGGGTCTAGTGATAAGATTTATTAGTGCTTGCTATGAGTTTTGAGCAAGTGCCAGGCTGAGAAGTGAATGGTTTGAGTGCTTAAGTTGAATGTTTGTTTAGTTTCAAGGGGAAAAATTGAAGAGTGCACTTTGTGGAGCCGGGAATAGTTATACCCTAGCTAAGCGGCGCTGCCCAGCACGCAAAACTGTGCAAATGTGGGTTTTATAGCAAGGAAATGAACGAGATAGAAATTAGCCCAAAATGGCCAATAAACTACTCTCTCACTTCTTATTTTCTGCTTTTGTATTTTCATCTAATTGTACTTCAGGTAGATCCTTTCATCTCTACTGTATAAATTTCAGCTGGTGCAATAACTTCAGAATTTTTTATTTCTTTCCACGGCTTTAATACATTAATGTTCTGTATGTATAGCTTTGTAGGTAAATGCTAGGCTAGCTACCCTTGTGGGACATTTTAAGTCTAGACAATTTCCCTTTGTATGCACACATTAACCCATCCCATTTGGTTAGAGATCAGCCTGACTCATCCTATGGTTGATAACTATAAATTACCCCTAATGAGAATAGCTGGGGTCATACCATAGAGAGTATGGGGGGACGGTGCATGGGATAAAACATTTAGGAGCTATCCATTAGTAGTACGGGGGTAGTCCTGGGGTAAATTTTCTCTTTGTCATCCATAGATCCAAGTTGTGCTTGAATATGGACATGGATGAACTTTGTCTTATGTGGATGGAGAGTCTGTTACAAAGTATCATCATCTTCTGTGAGCTATATTTGTCCCTCCAAACCATTCCATCAATGTTGAAGAAGAGGTTTTGATCCCTAGACCAAGTATTTCTGATGCCATTTGACTTGCTGATATGTAGTAAATCCATAAGTACTGGGTCTGAGGATGCCTTGTATGGTAGACACAAGTCACCTCTGTAGGATACTGAGTATAGTGACAGGGCTTTGAGTCTGCCTGTGTAGGACATGTTGGTTGTAGGCCTTGTATCCTTTTAGTAAGTTATCTGTGTGGGTGTTCCAGTTGTTGCAGGTGTCTAAACAGATCCATGACAAAGGGGCATTATACTCAGTGATTAGCATAATGAGGGCTGAGTAAAGGGGGACAGTAACATCCCTAGATCTAGACACAATCCCTTTATAAGCTGTGCAATATAGAAGGACTTTCTTATGACAATGAACACATGTTAGTCAAAATATACGTCACTTTCTACATAAGCTCCCAAATCTGGAACAACTGGATCAACTCTTAGAGGCATATTATGAATGTGGTATATCCTTGGGGCAGATGACTTCCCAAAGGATACAATAATGCATTTTTTTGGCATTTAGTTTCAGTCCATGATTTTGGCACTAGTTATATATTAGGGATAAACCTTCCTATAGGATGGATAAGTTATTTGGGAATGCAGTGATTGCTCCTAGCTTGCAGTCATTTGCAAACTTGTCAGCCAAAGCCCTTTAGTGTTGATAAATGCCAAAGTAGATGTCAAACAGGAAATATCCCAGCACAGAACCCTTGGGGACTCCACTTATGACTGTTCTCTTTGTGGAGATAATGTCCCATATTTTGATTTCCTCCATCCTTTCTATGAGCCAGTTGGCAATCCAGTGGGCGAAATAGGGGTTTAGTCCCAGTTTATGTAGCTTTTCTTCTATTGTGTCAATAGCTTTGGCTAGGTTGAGGTATGCAGTGTATACTGTTTTGCCTTCATTTATTGCTTTAGTGCCATTTAAAAAAAAAAAAATCTGCCAGTTGAGAGCATGACCTTCCCTTGATGAATCCAAACTGAGATGGTTTTAGTGTTTGGAGATTCCCTGTGTCCTGACTGATTAGTTCCATGATAAGTCTTTCCATGGTTTTGCATATGAGGCTGGTCAGACTTGAGGATCTGTAATTGCCTGGTTCTGTGCAAGGTCCTCCCTTATGCAGGTGAATGACGGCAACTGTTCACCCTTCACTTGGTACAATATGGAGACTGAGATTCATGAGTTGTTCTATCTTTCTCCTTCCATGTTCTCTAACTTTGTAATTCACTGCATTTAGTCTTTCAGTCACCTCAAAGGGCCATTGCCACTTTGCCAGAAATGTATTTACCCCTGTGCTTTCTAATAGCTGATCTACTGGAATAAATGATCAAACACAAGCATTCTCATTATCAGAGCCACAGCTAGGTCTCCCCATATAACTCCCCAATCTGGTCCCACTTCAGCTCGAAGCTGAAGTCCAAAAAAAAAAAAAAAAAAAGGTTCTCTCCCTCTATACTGTCCCTATTCCACCCCCCTGATACTGTGTGCCAAGGGTAGCTGCTCACTTCACCCTTCCCTAGTTATGCCTCTGCATATTATAAATTAATTGTTACGTTTCATGGGCTTTCTGTATGTGCTCCTTTTCTATGAGTATAACCAGGTTTAGTCTTTCATGAAACTAGCATAATGTTTTATCATACATTTATAGGTTCATAGGTTCATAGGTAGATATTAGGCTATTGGCCCAAGGGCCTACGTAAGCCTAGCCAACAAGGTTCCCTGGCTTACGTCACCCAATAAAGTCATTTTCCTGTGCCACTGTCGAGCAGAGACACAGAAGTTATCCCCGGGGTGTATTTCCTATTTCCCATCCACTCATCATGATTCTTCTTGAAGAGTGCTAATGAAGAACTTTGCTTGACATAGATGGGTAGCCTGTTCCAGAGTATGGGAAGTCTCTGGGACAGGAATCTATCCCTCCAGCATTTCCTGTTTATTGTGGTGACAAGGTTTAGCTACCTAGAGCGTGCAACTTGGAGGGATTGGGATTTCTTTAGGTGTAGCATGTCCAACAGCTCTGAGTTTGACATAGCTTTATATGTTGGGCAGAGATCACCCCGGAGTAGGCGATATGCTACGGAGTAAAGCTGGAGTTTTTTGAGACGGTCAGTGTAGGGCATTTGTTTGAGGCAGTAATCCTTTTTGTGAGGTACTTCTGTGGCCTTTCCAGCTGCTGCAGATGTCTTGTGAGGTACATTCCAAAAGAGGTGTTGTACTCTATAATGGGTCTAATGAGTGACGAGTAGAGGGGAAAAATGACCTCTTTTATTCCTGGATGAGAACTCTTTTATGATGAAGTGTGCCACGTAGAAGGACTTCCTGACTACTGTGACGATGTGACTATCAAAGAAGAGACTACTGTCCACCTGGGTCCCAAGGTCTCTTAACACACATTTGGTGTTAAGTAGATTGCTGCCTATGTGGTAGTTCATGGGTACAGAGTTTTTACCAAAGGGGGTGACACTGCACTTTTTGGCATTGAGCTTGAGGCCATGGCTCTGACACCAGGCATCTGTCTCAGCGAGGCCCTTCTGTAGGATGTCCACATCATTTGGGGACTTGACTATGGCTCCTAGTTTGCAGTCATCTGCGAAGTTTGTTAGCCAGAGGCCTTCTGTGTTAGCCTTCAGAGACGTAGATACAAAACAGGAGAGGTCCCAGGACTGAACCCTGTGATACTCCACTTGTCACTGGTTTGAGGTCAGATTTGGAGTCTACAACTTTTACAGTGTGGGTTCTGTCAGTGAGCCAGTTGGCAACCCATCTTGTGACATAGGGATTTATACCTAGTTTAGTGAGTTTAGCTATAATTCCAGAATGGGGGATGGTGTCGAAAGCCTTGGCGAGGTCAAGATAGGCTGTGCACCTTACCCTCATCTACAGTTTTGGTGACTGCCTCAAAGAAGTCAATCAGGTTCAGGAGGCATGATCTGCCTTTCACAAACTCAAACTGGGTGGGATCCAGAGTTTTGAGGTTACCAGTGCCTTTGTTTATGAGTTCCATGATGATACGTTCCATGGCCTTGCAGACCAGGCTTGTCAGGCTAATAGGGCGATAGTTCTCGGGATCAGTGGTGGCTCCCCCTTTGTGGAGTGGGATAACTGTTGCTGTGACCATTTAGTGGGCACAAAGCCTGATGTGAGGCTATTATTGAACAATGTGCTTAGGTGGGGAGCCAGTTCGTTCTGAAGTTCATGTAAAACGCAGCCTGGGATGTTGTCCGGTCCCATGGATGCTGTGTTTTTGGTTTTAGAGAGTGCAGCTTTTACCTGCATAGATGTGATTATACGGAATCTGCATTCTTCCTGTATAGATATGGGCCCTTTAGTGGGTGGGGGGGGGGGTAAAGTTAGCACTGAACCTATCTGCCAGGATGTTGGCAATATCAGTTGGTTCTGTAATTTTCATGCCATTGTGCTGTAACTCAGAGCAGATCTGGGTGTTGCCATCGAGATTCTTGAATTGGTTATAGAATGCTTTGTGTTTGCCCTTATAATTAGTGGTGATTTTGTTTATATAGCTAGCTTTGGAGAATCTTATAAGGGATCTCAGCTTCTTACTGAGGCTGACCAGGGAGCTCCTCCACTCATGGGATTTTACTCTCTTTTGCAACGGTTTCTTCCTTCTGTTGTACAGTTTGTTTATGGCAGGGGATGACCAGATTGGCTTCCTTTAGGAGGATAGCATCTTGGTTCTGTTTGGGATAGCATGATCCATGCACTAGTGTAAGTGCTTATAGAGTGCTTTTGTGTAGCATTCAGCAGTTGTAACTGTATTACCCATCTACATGGGTCTCATGAAGTTCACCACTTCTGTCTTAAGAAGCATGAAGTTGGCTTTGGAGAAATTTTTTACAGTGGTTTCCTTAATGCGGGGTTGTGGGTGGGATGTGGATATCAAGAGTGATTAGCTTATGGTCGGATCGGACCAACGAGGCGTTGACTTCAGGTGTGGAACACCGGTCACTCATGTTGGTAATGACTAGGTCTAGGATATTTTTGCTCCTGGTGGGGCTGTGGATAAATTGATCCAGGGCATTGGAGTTTATGAATTCCAGAAAGCGTTGAGCTAAGGAGTTGGTACATGAGTAGTTTTCCCAGTTAATGGTGGGGTAGTTAAAGTTGCCCATTATTAAGGTGTTTGGTTGAACCCTAATATTTTCCAATACATCAAGAAAAAAGGAATGGGAATCCTGGGGCATGGTGGGGGATCTGTAGCAAGCTACAATTTGGATTGCAGTTTTGCCCAGAGTTAGTTGCACTTGGATAACCTCAGATGCATTATGCTGAGCAACTAGCCTGGAGGTGTGGATATCCTTAGTGAATATGGACACACCTCCGCCTTTGGTGCTTCAGTCCAGGTTACTTGGCTGAAAAGTGTGGTATGAGTTATAGCCTGGTAGTGCAGGGGTGCTCTCTGGAGCCTTGAACCAGGTTTCAGTCACTGCACAGATATCGATGTTCTCCATTTTAAGGAGTGCCTCGAGATAGTGCATTTTGAGATTTAGACTTCTAGCATTGAGTAGCATTACCCTCAGTTTTTGCTTGCCTGTTCCTGTTACGGTGGTGAATTTGTCATTTGAACCTTGCCTAAAAATGGCACTATAGGGGCGGCAAGAGCCTTAGCCAGTATCCAGAATCCCAGGGGCGACAGATGCAGGCCATCTCTGGCAAAGCATGTCATCCCAAGCAGACAGATACTGGATCCCATTAGAATGACACCAGAAGCTTAGCCAGTTGTTGAAGTCAATCATTTTGTCCTTGTACTGCGGTATCATTCTGGGCAATGTCAGAATGCTACTCAGGGCTAGGGTTATACCTGCCTGGGCTACAAGATCAGAGAGCTCTTCCATGTCTCTTTTTATGTAGTCCAGGGAGGTACATCTCAGGTCATTCACACCAACATGGACAATGACAGAGTTATATTTGTACTTGTGGAGTGACCTGAGTGTGTGGGTTATGTGGCGGATCCTGGCACCCGACAGGCAGCTGACAGCAACCTTCTCCTTGTTTAGCCTGGTGAGTGGGACATCAGTGTGCCTGACTATAGAGTCACCTATGACTAGTGTGTTGGGTATGTTGTTTTGCCTTATTGGCTGTGGTTGCGTGGTACACTGAGTCTGTGGGCTGTGTGTCATTTGGGTTGTGTTGGGGGATGGAGGTTGCTTATGTTTCTGCTTTGGAGGTCTCTGTTGCTTAGACAGATTATTATTGAGAGCCTCCGCAAATGTTTTTGTGTTACTATGTGTGGATTTTGGTGGTGTAGATTTAGTGAGACTATGTGATGAGTGTGGTATGGTTCAAATGTTTACCTTCTCCTCTTGACTGTCAAGTTCAGTCTTGGTTGGAGAGAGCTTTACCTCCAGTTTGGCTAGATAAGGCATCTCTCACAGGTTGTAGTGTTGGGTGGTAGGAGGAGAGGGTTGTCTGTGTACATGATGCAATTTCTACATTGCCTCAAGATGCTCAGATTCATCAGATAGACAGGAGAGAACACTGGGAGCTGACCCTTGGACATGCCTGAATAAAAAAACTATTTTCCTCTAGATAACTGAGGAAAGTGAGTACAAGAGCTGTTTTTCTCTAAGCAAATGAGAAAAGTAATTACAAAAACTGTTTTCCTCTATGTAATGAGAAAGGTTGAGTGCTATAGTAATTAGTAGCTTATTTAGTGCTTACAAGTTCTGAACAAGTGCTGAGCATGAATAAGCATGAATAATTTTAATTGTGTTGTCTCTTTTTTCTCAAATCTGTAGAGCAGTACAAGCAGGCATCTGGGGTGTTGACATACAAGAGTCCAAATAGATTTAATACTGGGGCTTGTAACACCTCCTTTTCTAAAAGGAAAGTAGGGTAAAAACTAATCCATTTATTGCCATCTGTGTTAACTACTTTCCTAGGATGGATTTCAGTGTGTTATTGAATCTTTCTAGTAAATCAACAGTTTGCAGATGATTCAATCCCTTTGATATAAAGTGCATGCTTTGGTCAGTGAATATCTTCTTTAGAATAAACAATCTAGAAAATAACAATATCAGTCTTCTGGCAATAGCCATAGTGTGAGCCTGGATAAGGGCAAAGTATCTGGAAATGTTTTAGCATAACCTGTTGTTACTAGTGTGTAGTAATATCCATTGCTAGGCTTTACTAGCTGACCCACAATGCCCGTAGCAATGCACCCGTATGGCACCTCTGTAATAGACAGTGGAATCAGTGGAGTCTTAAATACAAGCTGGGGTGCAGTTTTGTGATGTTCTGTGGAAGTGGAGAAATTGTCTTTTTTTTTTTTTTTCGTTATACCTTGCCAATAAAATCAGTTAGTCCTCTTGCTTTAGTTTTATCCATCTCTAGGTGACCTTCAAACCCATGGCTATGAGTTAACATCATTGTTTATGCCCTGTAAGGTTTAGGTACTAATAATCAATTTAAAGTGTCATCATATTTATTGTCTCTAAGTAAGAGATTATTGTTTAAATCAAAATAGGATAAGAATTAATAGGGGCATCTTACTTGCTATCTTTCCGTATAATATTAGTTATATGCTTTGTTGCACTCAAGTATTATGCTCATTCTGTTTTTTTTTTTCAAATTTTTTGTGGCTTATCTGTGAGTCAACAAATTCAAGGTTACTTTCTTCACCAGGTTGCATAACCCCCCCCCCCAAAAAAAAAGGCACAAAAGCATATTTATATCTCCTCTATAAAGAGTAGTTTGAGACAACTGTGTCCTTCAGTTTCTTTGCTCCAATCTATTAAAGAATTGGGCTACTGTTGCTTCATATCTGAGACATGGAATACTTTGTACCATCTAACCACAACCAGACTGTAACCCTCCCCCCAGTAGCTTTTGTGCTAGTTCTTTTTCCCTGGGTTTAATTCTGGACATCTATAGGAATATCACTGCCCTGTCCTCCTCCCACTCTTGTTTTGTACTCCAAGTCCATCATGCCGCTGCTTTATGCTGTTCTTCTAACAGTATCAATCTGCTGCACTGCGTCTGGATGCTCCTTCATCCTGCATCCTCCATAGTACCTTAAAATAAGGAAAATCTTTTCCTGTTATAATACCATGAATCAAGTTTTATAGTAAAATGAAAAAAAATAGTAAAATGAAAAAAAGGCTTCCACCACAGCAAAAAGTTCACTAAGAAATTCTGTTAAAATGTAGGCTTTAATA